>NW_019522688.1:6469-6973 GCF_002814215.2 Seriola lalandi dorsalis | reverse complement strand
GTGTGTGTGTGTGTGTGTGTGTGTGTCTGTGCAGGAGGGAAGATGCAGGCCTGTTGGTGTATAAAGACCATTTGCCAGTCAGTCAGGTGGTGGTTGGTGATACAGGCAGAGCTGGATCTGAGGCCAAGCTGACCGTAGGACCACTCAAATGCCAGGGGGACCGTGAGTGTCAACCACACACAAACACACACACACACACACACACACACACACAATAATCTTTCCAGAGACTATGAGATGAGATATTTCATCAACATGAGTATTTATGTTCTGCTGCTGTTGTCTGAAGGGAACTACTGGAACGCAGCCTCCTTCTCCAGCCCCGCCTCCTCCCTCCACTTCCCCTCCTTCAGAGGTGAAACCAGCACCGACATCTCCTTCTACTTTAAGACCTCCTCCACTCATGGAGTGTTTCTGGAGAACCTGGGAACCACTGACTTCCTCCGCATTGAACTCAGAGGTGTGTCTGTGTGTGTTCACTGTACATAACTCATTAATTTAAAC
>NW_019522688.1:0-489 GCF_002814215.2 Seriola lalandi dorsalis | reverse complement strand
TCTCTCTCTCTCACTATGACTGTAATAAAGGCAAAAGCCTGAAAAAACAACTCTAAGCAAAGAAAGATATTGTGCCTGTTCTAACTTTCTCTCTGAGTGATCATGTTGCAGTAAAACACAGCTCAGTCTTTCATTTATGTCTTTGGTGATTTTGTCAGACAATGTCACAGTTATAAAATCAGGATTTGACCACAGGTCAAGACATAGATTACGTTTAGGCCTGGTCTTGCAGGGAACAGATCCAGAGGGCAAGATGAAGACTTGTTGTTCAACCATCTCAATGAGTGTGAACAGAGAAACTGGTGTAAATGAGCTGAGGGAGGAAACAGGAAGTGCTCCGTGAGTTATGGAATGAGACCTACAGTCTCTTAGGGACTAACAGTCAGGACAAGTCGCCTCTGCTGCGTCAGTACTGGCCACTCTTAACTGCTCACCTGTTGTGTTTCCAGGCATCATCTCCATGGTGATCTTCACTGTCCTCTGCATCAT
>NW_019522687.1:0-2468 GCF_002814215.2 Seriola lalandi dorsalis | reverse complement strand
TACTGTGTAAAACAGATTAAAATCATCTCAAACTTCAACTTGCAGTATTTGTGTTAACATTGAATCTTTAAGTATGTAAAGTAATATTAAAAACCTGTAGAATGACAATCTAAATACAATATTTAATATATTCAGATGTAAATTTACAATATCAACCAATTATTCACAAAAAGTTCTTCAGAGCCCCGGGATGATCTGGCATTTCTCCATTGGTCTATCTGCCTGTTAAGGTTACTATAATGAGGTCATGATGTCACCTCTGAAAGAGGGGGGCTGTGGAGCTGAGGGGGTGTGGTCTGTTGTTTTTCAGCTTGTATCTTCCAATTCAGTTTTATCTTGTTTTCCACAGTATTCTCCATATAGTTCTGACAACATGTGTGCCAAACATTATACTATCTTTTATGTCAGAATCCCAATTATACAGTGTATTAATAAGTCAAATCAAAATATACCACAAAGGTCAATGAATCTATACCAGAAGTGACGGTGCAACGCAGCAGATGAAGAAAAATCCACCCTCAAACTGCCAGTAATCAGCTGGATCCTTGGTGCATCTGGGGGGAAAAGAAATAACAGGAGACTGTCATGGTTTGCCATGGCAGACACTTTCTGTTTGAGTTTGTTTGGATTTTGTCACTTCCTGTTTTATTTTGTAGTTGGTTTCCTTGTGTGTCACTATTTTTACTTCCTGTCTTGGTCCTGTTTCTCTGTGTGGTGATTGTCTGCCCCGCCCTAATGTGTTTCACCTGTGTTCAATCACCCTTGCCTCCCTTGTGTCTATATAGTCTCTGTGCTCCCCTTTATCTGGGTCAGTTCATCTGTTCATGTCTGGTTTGTCATGTCGCCTGTTGTTATCTCCTGTAATTGTCCTCGGTTTTACCTGCTGTTGTAGTCCCCTGTGTTTCCCCGTGCTTCAGCTTCTGTTCAGTTTGTTCCTTGTTTGTACAGGTGCATCTCAATAAATTAGAATATCATTGAAAAGTTAATTTATTTCAGTAATTCAATTCAAAAAGTGAAACTCGTATATTATATAGATTCATTACACACAGAGCGAAATATTTCAAATGTTTATTTCTTTTAATTTTGATGATTGTGGCTTACAGCTAATGAAAACCCAAAATTCAGTATCTCAGAAAATTAGAATATTGTGAAAAAGTTCAATATTGTAGACTCACGGTGTCACAGTCTAATCACCTAATTAACTCAAAACACCTGCAAAGGTTTCCTGAGCCTTTAAGCGGTCTCTCAGTCTGGTTCAGTAGGCTTCACAATCATGGGGAAGACTGCTGACTTGACAGTTGTCCAAGAGACAGTCATTGATACCCTCCACAAGGGTAAGCCACAAAAGGTCATTGCTAAAGAAGCTGGCTGTTCAGAGTGCTGTATCCAAGCATATTCATAGAAAGTTGAGTGGAAGGAAAAAGTGTGGTAGAAAAAGGTGCACAAGCAACAGGGATAACCGCAGCCTTGAGAGGATTGTGAAGCAAAGGCCATTCAAGAATTTGGGGGAGATGCGTCTTACCTGGGCTAAGGAGAAAAAGGACTGGACTGTTGCTCAGTGGTCCAAAGTCCTCTTTTCAGATGAAAGTAAATTTTGCATTTAATTTGGAAATCAAGGTCCCAGAGTCTGGAGGAACAATGGAGAGGCACAGAATCCAAGTCGCTTGAAGTCCAGTGTGAAGTTTCCACAGTCAGTGATGATTTGGGGAGCCATGTCATCTGCTGGTGTTGGTCCACTGTGTTTTATCAAGTGCAAAGTCAACGCAGCTGTCTACCAGGAAATTTTAGAGTACTTAATGCTTCCTTCTGCTGACCAGCTTTATGGAGATGCTGATTTCATTTTCCAGCACGACTTGGCACCTGCCCACACTGCCAAAAGTACCAATACCTGGTTTAATCACCATGGTATTACTGTGCTTGATTGGCCAGCAAACTCGCCTGACCTGAACCCCATACAGAATCTATGGGGTATTGTCAAGAGGAAGATGAGAGACACCAGACCCAACAATGCAGGAGAGCTGAAGGCCACTATCAAAGCAACCTGGGCTTCCATAACACCTCACCAGTGCCACGCCGCATTGATGCAGTAATTCATGCAGAAGGAGCCCCAACCAAGTATTGAGTGCATATACATGAACATACTTTTCAGTAGGCCAACATTTCTGTATTAAAAATCCTTTTTTTTTATTGGTCTTATATAATATTCTAATTTTCTGAGATACTGAATTTTGGGTTTTCATTAGCGCTAAGCCATAATCATCTAAATTAAAAGAAATACAGGCTTGAAATATTTCACTCTATGTGTCATGAATCTATATAATATATGAGTTTTCACTTTTTGACTTATTTTCTGTAAAATTAGGATTTTTTTTTTTTTTTTTTTTTACAGTGCACCCACCCGTTGGCCCTTTCTCTCTGGACACAAACAAAGTCAATCAGTCTACCCTGGTGGTCCCAGGGTAAATGTA
>NW_019522686.1:1665-2172 GCF_002814215.2 Seriola lalandi dorsalis | reverse complement strand
AGAAAGTTGTAAAGCTGTTTCAATTGTCCTCTGTTAAAGAATGTGGTGTTCAGAAGATGTATAAGTGTGACGTATGCGACTACACCAGCTCTACATATGTTGGAGTGAGGAACCACCGGCGGATTCATAACTCCGACAAGCCTTATCGGTGAGTTGTTTTGAAAACTTGTTAAAATGCACTACTACTATCACCTGAATGCAAGCACTCATACCAGTCACTAACCAATTCAGACATACTAGGTGGCCACACCTGCACAGGTACCTGCAGTAACAACGAGCCATGAGCAACTGGTGTAGGGTTTTGGTTCATTAGCATTTTGAATTTGTTGTAATAACAAAAGCTTAAAGTTTATAGGAAATGTTAATATCTATATGTAGAATACATGTGATGTGCTGTGCACAGCAGGTGATGTTACTGAAATCATCGTATTAGTACAAAGAGTCACCAAGGTTTTTTCATGAAGTCCAGGTGCCACAACAGTGTTGCTATGTCTCAAATCAGATACT
>NW_019522686.1:0-1088 GCF_002814215.2 Seriola lalandi dorsalis | reverse complement strand
GATGATGAAGAAAGCAGTAAGTTCAGAATTGGAGGAATCTGTGTGTTTTAATAAATTCCAGTCATCTGTGCACAGTTGTGCATGATTAGATTCTGGCTGGATGCAGGAGAATTAAACTGTGTGAATTATTGAGTGACCATGTAAAAAGTACATGAACATAAATCATTTATTGAGTTCACATGCTTCATAAATTATTGAGTAAATTTGTGAAAATGGTCCATGTAATTGTTTTAATCATTGAATGTGCCTTTTGTTTGACTTCAGTTCGTCCTCTTCACTGAGAGGAAAGCACATTTAAAACGAGAAGTTTTTTTCATTATGAAATGTGTTTCAGCGATAAAATCGAGCTTCATAGTTGTCACTTGAGACATTTTATATACACCATTAATTCTTATTTCTTTGAATTAACAGTGTCCTTACACTTTGGCTCCATGTACTATAGATATTTGTACTTTATATTCTACTTAGCATGGCTGGGTAAAATTTCTATTACAGCATTTATGGTCACAGTCAAATCCAACATGACAGCAGTTTCAATGGACAGAACATACTGTAGCTTTATCCTTGACATTGATTTTGTTTTCTACAATAAACTCCTTGACATAAAACACAGCAAATTAACAAAGGTGACACCAATGTCTGTATTTTTAGAGACTGATTTCATGTCTCCTTTCTGCTGCAAATTGGATATCAAGTTTTTTTCAATAATTTTTTAACAAGGCTTTAGAATATGATATAAAAAATGTTTTCCTGCATATTAGAAGAAAATCTTAAATAGAACATGTGGTTTAAAGGGTTATCAGCATTTAAATGGATAGAATATTCCCCTTCAAGTTCAATACCATTCCTGTGTTTTTGTTCTGTTTTGTGTCAGTCATCAGTGAATATTATATTTTAAGTTTTCACTTTCTGTTTCAGTCAGCGATCTAACCAAATACCATAATTGCCAGATACTGAGCCTAGCCATTTTAGAAAGATCCATTAGATGGCAGTAGAGGCCGAGTAATGCTCAGACCAGCACAGTGCTCTCACTGTATAGACACAGTCACACTTTCTCACACTGTCTCTCTCTCCCACACTCTGTGTTG
>NW_019522685.1:454050-534941 GCF_002814215.2 Seriola lalandi dorsalis | reverse complement strand
TTTTGCCTTACTATACTATGACGTTTTTTGACATTTTTTATGCCTTACTATAGTGTGACATTTTATGCCTTATGTTAGTATGACGTTATATGACATTTTTATGCCATACTATACTATGACATTTTTTGACTTTTTTATGCCTTACTATACTATGACGTTTTTTTGACATTTTATGCCTTACTATATAATGACATTTTATGCCTTATTATACTATGACGTTTTATGACATTTTTATGCCATACTATACTATGACATTTTTTGACTTTTTTTTTGCCTTACTATACTATGACGTTTTTTGACATTTTTATGACATACTATAGGATGAAATTTGATGCCTTATCATACTACAAATTTTTGACACATTTTTTATGCCTTACTATAGTGGGACATTTTATGCCTTATATTAGTATGACGTTTTATGACATTTTTATGCCATACTATACTATGACATTTTTTTGACATTTTTCGCCTTACTATACTATGAAATTTGATGTCTTATTATCCTATGACATTTTATTGCATTTTTATGCCATACTATACTATGACATTTTTTGACTTTTTTTATGCCTTACTATACTATGACATTTTTTGACATTTTTATGACATACTATAGGATGAAATTTGATGCCTTATCATACTACAAATTTTTATCACATTTTTATGTCTTACTGCACTATTACGTTTTAAGACATTTTTCATATGCCTTACTATGCTATAACGTTTTATACTTCACTATACTATGAAGTTTGTTGAAATGTTTATGTCGTTTTTTGCCATTTTTCGCCTTACTATACTATGACATTTTTGGACATCTTATACATTACTGTACCATGAGCTTTTAAGCCATATTATATTAAATGTAACAAATGGCATGTTCTTTGGTACAGTGGTTAGAGCTCTAACCTTATAAAGATAAGGTTCTGGGTTCAAGTCCCACATCTATCCCTCTTCTCTGTGGCGTCTGCATGCTCTTGCAATTATTTTCTCATGACTTATTATACTATCCCTTTTAAGGATTTACTATACCTTGGACAGTAACTGGAAACCTCTTTGGTACACTGGTTAAAGCTGTTGTTTCACAATCAGAAGAACAGGGGTTCAAATCCAGGTCTTGGCACACTTCGCTGTGTAGTTTGCATTTTCTTAAGATTCCTTTTTTATGCCATACTATACTATCAAATTTGATGCCTTATTATACTATGACATTTTACGATATTTTTATGCCTTACTATACTATGACATTTTTTGACGTTTTCTTCGCCTTACTATACTATGGTGTTTTTTTGACATTTTTTATGCCTTACTATAGTATGACATTTTTTATGCCTTACTATAGTATGACATTTTTTATGCCTTACTCTAGTATGACGTTTATGACATTTTTATGCTTTATAGTACTATGACATTTTTTGACTTTTTTTTTTTGCCTTACTATACTATGACGTTTTTTGACATTTTTATGCCTTACTATAGTATGACATTTTATGCCTTATTATACTATGACGTTTTATGACATTTTTATGCCTTACTGTACTATGTTGTTTTTTGACGTTTTTCGCCTTACTATATTATGAAATTTGATGTCTTATTATACTATGACATTTTATGACATTTTTATGCCATACTATACTATGCCATTTTTTGACATTTTTCATGCCTTACTATACTATTACGTTTATTTAAATTTTTATGCCTTACTATAGTATGTTATTTTTTTAAATTTTATGCCATACTATACTATGTCATTTTTTGACATTTTTTGCCTTACTATATTATGACATTTTTTGACATTTTTAATGCCTTACTATACTATGAAATTTTATGCCTTATTATATTATGATGTTTTATGACATTTTTATGCCTTACTGTACTATGTTGTTTTTTGTCATTTTTTGCCTTACTATACTATGCCTTTTTTTTAATTTTTATGCCTTACTATACTATGACATTTCTTGACATTTTATGCCTTACTATATTATGACATTTTATGCCTTATTATACTATGACGTTTTATGACATTTTTATGCCATACTGTACTATGTTGTTTTTTTGACGTTTTTCGCCTTACTATATTATGAAATTTGATGTCTTATTATACTATGACATTTTATGACATTTTTATGCCGTACTATACTATGCCATTTTTTGACATTTTTCATGCCTTACTATACTATGAAATTTGATGCCTTATTATACTATGACATTTAATTACATTTTTATGCCTTACTATAGTGTGACATTTTTCGATATTTTTATGCCTTGCTATACTATGTTGTTTTTTGACATTTTTTGCCTTAATATACTATGACATTTTTTGAAATTTTATGCCTTACTATACTATGAAATTTGATGTCTTATTATACTATGACGTTTTATGACATTTTTATGCCTTACTGTATTGTGTCGTTTTTCTTTTACATTTTTTGCCTTACTATACTATGACATTTTTTAAAATTTTATGCCTTACTATACTATGACATTTCTTGACATTTTTCACCTTACTATGAAACTTGATGTCTTATTATACTATGACATTTTATGACATTTTTATGCCACACTATACTATGACATTTTTTTAAATTTTATGCCTTACTATACTGACATTTTTTTACGTTTTTTATGCCTTACTATACTATGAAATTTGATGTCTTATTATACTATGACGTTTTTTGACATTTTTCATGCCTTACTAGAGTATGATATTTTAAGCCTTATTATACTATGACATTTTATGACATTTTTATGCCTTACTATACTATGACATTTTTTGACATTTTTATGCCTTGCTATACTATGTTGTTTTTTGACATTTTTTGCCTTATTATACTATGACATTTTTTGAAATTTTATGCCTTACTATACTATGAAACTTGGTGTCTTATTATACTATGACATTTTATGACATTTTTATGCCACAGTATACTATGACATTTTTTGAAATTTTATGCCTTACTATACTATGACATTTTTTGACGTTTTTTATGCCTTACTATACTATGAAATTTGATATCTTATTATACTATGACGTTTTATGACATTTTTATGCCTTACTGTATTGTGTCGTTTTTTGACATTTTTTATGCCTTACTAGAGTATGATATTTTATGCCTTATTATACTATGACGTTTTATGCCGTATTATACTATGATGTTTTATGACATTTTTATGCCTTACTATACTATGCCTTTTTTTTATGTCTTACTATACTATGCCTTTTTTTTATGCCTTACTATATTATGACATTTTACGCCTTATTATACTATGACGTTTTATGACATTTTTATGCCATACTGTACTATGTTGTTTTTTGACATTTTTATGCCATACTGTACTATGTTGTTTTTTGACATTTTTCACCTTACTATATTATGAAATTTGATGTCTTATTATACTATGACATTTTTATGCCATACTTTACTGTGCCATTTTTTGACATTTTTCATGCCTTACTATACTATGACATTTTTAAAAAATTTTTATGCCATACTATATTATGACATTTTTTGACATTTTTTGTCTTACTATACTATGCCTTTTGCTAAAATTTTTATGCCTTACTATACTATGACATTTTTTGACATTTTATGCCTTACTATATTATGAAACTTGATGTATTATTATACTATGACATTTTATGACATTTTTATGCCTTACTATACAATGACATTTTTTGACATTTTTATACCTTACTATACTATGTCGTTTTACATTTATTACTATGTCATTTTTTGACATTTGTTTGCCTTACTATCCTATACATTTATTTATATATTTATTTATTTATTTTTATGCCTAATTATATTATGATATTTTTGGAAAATTTATGCCTTATGACTATGTCATTTTTTGACATTTTTTTACCTTCCTATACTATGACATTTTTTGACATTTTATGCCTTACTATACTATGAAACTTGATGTCTTATTATACTATGACATTTGATGACGTTTTTTTGCCACACTATACTATGACATTTTTTAAAAATTTTATGCCTTACTATACTATGACATTTTTTGACGTTTTTATGCCTTAGTATACTATGAAATTTGATGTCTTATTATACTATGACATTTTATGACATTTTTATTCCTTACTATACAATGAAATTTTTCGACATTTTTATGCCTTGCTATACTATGTTGTTTTTTGACATTTTTCGCCTTACTATACTATGACGTTTTTTGACATTTTTCATGCCTTACTAGAGTATGATATTTTAAGCCTTACTATACTATGACATTTTTTGACGTTTTTTATGTCTTACTATACTATGACATTTTTTGACGTTTTTTATGCCTTACTATATTATGAAATTTGATGTCTTATTATACTATGACATTTTTATGCCATACTTTACTGTGCCATTTTTTGACATTTTTCATGCCTTACTATACTATGACATTTTTTTACCCTTTTTTCGCCGTACGATACTATGACGTTTATTTAAATTTTTACGCCTTACTATAGTATGATATTTTTTGAAATTTAAGCCTTACTATACCATGTAATTTTTTGAAATGACATTTTTTTCACCTTACTATATCATGAAATTTTTTAACATTTTATGCCTTACTATAGTAAGACATTTCATAACTTATCTACTATGACGTTTTCTGACATTTTTATACCTTACTATACTATGACATTTTTTGACATTTTTCACCTCACTATAATATGAAATTTGATGTCTTATTGTACTATGACATTTTTATGCGATACTATACTATGACATTTTCATGCCTTACTATGACATTTTTATGCCTTAGTATACTATGAAATTTGATGCCTTATTATACTATGAATTTTTGTCACATTTTTATGCCTTACTACACTATTACTTTTTTTGACATTTTTCGTCTTACTATACTATGACGTTTTTTTTTAACCGTTTATGCCTCACTATAGTATGACATTTTTTTGACATTTTATGCCATGAAATTTGATGCCTTATTAACCATGACATTTTACGATATTTTTATGCCTTACTATACTATGACGTTTTTTAGAAATGTTTATGTCCTAATATATAATGTCATTTTTCTCCTTACTATACTATGAAGTTTCTTGACAATTTCATGTTTCACTACAGTATTAAATTACATTTTATGACATTTTTATACTTTACTATACTATGACGTTTTTTGACATTTTTCACCTTACTATACTATGACAACAGACATGCTAAAATACATGTAGCTAGACATCTTTGTCTATATATGATATTATTCCAATTTTTCACATGTGTCATGTCATTTTTACATATAGGCTATATTGTATATTTATATATGATTTACTTACATATGAACATATATTTCATAAATGGAAATTCAACACATTACATTGCAAATGGGTCATTCCTGTATGTTAATTCAGATCTTATATATTAATAAAACGTTTGGTTGACGGCATTAAAAAGTCTACCTCTGTGTCAAGGGGTGGCGGGTTTATGGCGTCCCTACCAATGTTGAGACCAAACCTACGCCCTTGCATATTATATATTTTATCATATATACTATTGTCTATGTCAAACTTTAGCCTCTTATAATATATAAGAGACATCATCTTTCCTGAAGACTAAGATAGGCCTACTTGTTCGACAGTCTCAGTGGATATCTACCTTGTGCAGCCCTGCTCTGGAACAAGCTGCTGTGAGATTGTGAAAATCTTTACCCTGCGGAAATTCCGCATTCATTGCCGACCAAACACCTCCCCTCCCCGACTGACTACTGGCCCAAACATCTCCTCAGGTAGCGTGAAGTCAATCTTTTAAGCAGTTTGTAAAGTTTTTTAGCCGCGTCTATGGGAGAAATGGCGGAGCAAAAGAACTTCTCTGAAGTTATTACTCAGATATTACAAGAAGCGCCAGATGCCAGGAAACTTCTCGCTGATAACCAGAGCAACCTCCTTCGAGTCGCAGATTACTGCGAAAACAATTATCTCCAGGTGAGTAATGCAACTAAAACATATGACACACACGTACACACACACACACACACACACAATATTACTTTTGATACTGTCATTTTAGAGCTTTTCGAGAAATTAAACGCATTATGAAGCATTTTCCAACATCTATAACCTGTCCTGTTTTTTTTTCAATGCTGCAGGCAGAGGATCCAAGTAAGGCTCTTGATGAAGCCAAGGCTTTAGCTAACCAGGCGCTGGCCAGTGTGACCTACCAGATCAACAGCCTGGCCAGCATTCTGCTTAGACTGCTGGACTCACAGGCGATGCAGATTAAAGCCATTGAGTCCTCTATCAACATGCTGTCACTGGTAAGGAACAGTTTTCACCTGAAACAGTTCAGCACAACAAAGTGACCCTGCATACTAAAGCTGAAAAGAATATATATCCAAGGCATAGTCCATAGAAGGCTGCACCTTTCTTTTTGTTTGATTAAATGGCTTAATAATTACCAAATAATTGTATTTGATGTATTTGATTTCCTAAGAAAGAATTTAGATGTCCAAAGGTAATTGTAATGATATTGCATAATTGCATGGAATCCAGAAAAGATTAGTCATTAATTGCATGCACTAGTAAGAAGAGCCAGAGGTGCGCTTTACTGTTTTTTTTTTTTTTTTTCACTTGTCAGTCATGCATGAACTGTTCACCAACCCTTTCATGTGTGGTCAGTTTTGTTGCTTTGCTCCATGCAAGCTACTCGTTTTATTTTATTTTTATTTTAATATACAGTTCCTTATACGAAAGGCACTTTCAAGGGGAAATGAGTGATATGAAAATGTTCTTGTGCATGCGTTGGTTGTGGCTTTTCACACTGTGCTCTGCTCCAGGCTGCAGCGATCCACCACGAGAAGGTAGCAAGGAGAGAGATTGGTGTTTTTACCACTCCCAAAAACAAGAGCCGCTCCAAGCTTATGACCCCGCCCCCTTCAGGCAGGCAGCCAGAGAGAAGCTACTCAAGAGCACCAATATCATACTCCATCTTGGACTCCACTGGACACTGTTTTCAGGTAAATTGGAAACTAAACTGAAAGAGAAAAATTATCACAATGTGATTAATTAAGTCCACACAGCTTTAATTAATTCCCAATAGATTAACCTGTACAGCTCACAACACTCCCCATTTCCCATGGGGTAGTGCCAGTGTTATGTCTAATGTGATATACAGTATGGCTGACTGTGAAGTAGAGCTGTGCTGTACCATCCTTTTTTCACCTTTGTTCGTCTTCTCCCCACAGGTCATAGGGCAGCAGCCCAGGAAGACAGCAGACAGCATACAGAGCACTGCAGACACCTCTGCGTATGTACACCCAGTCCAGTTAGATAAGAAGACTTTACCTCTCTTCTGTTTGTGGAATAAAATACCACAGGCATCAGTTGTTTAGCTTAGCTTAGCGTAAAGACTGGAAACAGGGTAAACAGTTAGCCAGGTTCTGTTGCAAGGTGACAAAATCCATCTATCAGCGCCTCTAAATCTCAATTATTGACATGTTATATGTTGCTTGTAGACGAGCCATTAGGTGGATTTTGTTACCTTTGGACAGAACCAGGCTCGCAGTTTGCCCCCATTTCCAGTCTTTACATTATGCTAAAGTAACAGTCTCCTGGATGCTGGAGCTTTTATTCAATCACTAGATCAGGTTTCTTATGTTATAACCTTTCTTTAATTTATCCCAACCAAGCTACTGCTCTTGCTAGCATAGAAGACCCTTTGTGGGAAAATGAGATGCTTCATAGTTTCTCAAGAACAGTTAATACTTGGGTGTGGGAGGAATATCTGATACAACAAAGAGAGAACAAGAAAATGTTAATTTCTATGAAAACTCTGTGGATTATTTCTGTGAAGGAATAGTTCTGAGATATACACTTGTCGGCCTTCTTGTGGAGAGTTATATATGAAGTTTCATACCACTCTCATGTCTGTGTGGTGACTGTGAAACCACAGCCAGCAGCCAGCTAGCTTAGCTTAGCATGATGACAGGAACCAGCAAGCATGGCCCTGTCCAAACCTCTGAAGCTGACTAATTAATAATAATAATAATAATAATAATAATAATAACAACACATTGTATCTAGTGATTTTTGTCTGTACAAAAACCAAAGCTTAGAAACTATATGTTGTGGTTTCTGTCCGACACAAACCTCCAGTAAAATTTTTACATTTTTAAACATTGTTTAAACTGATTAAACAAGTGAGATACAACCTGTTGATCAGTCAGGTAATTAGTGATGTGTAGAAAGGTAGATTTCCTTACTTTTGGCCAGAAGCAAGCTAGCTGTTTCTCCTTGTTTGCAGTCTAAGTTGTTACAGTGTTACACTGCCACATATTTAATGTCCACACATGGGAGTGATATCAATCTTCTCCGATAACTCAGCAAGAAAGTGAGTAATGCATTTCTTTAAGAAACTACATTTGTTTCACTCTCAGGATCTCATCATCGATCATAGTGGCTGAAGTTCGATATTGTTTTTGTCCTGTGTGCAGATCCAGTCTTGGCATCGCTGTGCCTCCGCCATCAGTCCCCACCAACGACAGCCTCCCTCCCCCTCCTACTGCTGACCTGGACTCCAGCGTGACTTCTCCTCCACCCCCACCACCTCCCCCTTCCTCCATGGACACTGGCCTCCTCCCTCCGCCTTCTTTGACCTCACCCACATGTCTCCCTCCACCCCCGCCTCCGCCATCATCAGGAGCTAGTCCTCTTCCCCCTCCACCTCCACCTCCACCATCATCAGGAGCTGGCTCTCTTTCTCCTCCTCCTCCTCCTCCTCCTCCTCCCCCACCAGTGTCAGGAGCTGGTTCTCTTTCTCCGCCTCCTCCTCCTCCTCCACCCCCACCAGTGTCAGGAGCTGTGCCCCCTCCTCCTCCGCCACCCCTTCATACGGGCACCTCTGGTACTGTGCCACCACCACCTCCTCCACCTCCTCCGCCTCCCCCTCTCCTACATTAAGTATAGTTCGTGCTATGGGAGGATTTTATGTTAAGCTCGGGTGCAGCGGTGAACAGTGTGAGCAGACATGCTGGCTGTTTGCAATTAGACTGGTGTGTAAAACATGTGCAGCGTGTTGTGAGATCAACATCAAGCATAAATAAAAGTTTGAAAACTTGTGTGAAGTGGTTTCACCTTGAACTGTTTCATCTGTGTTGAATGACACATGGAGAGCCTCGAATGATATTCTTTCAGGGACAGAAAGTCTGCGTCCAAAGCGAGACATTCTGCTGTGTTGAGTGCTGCTCTGCTGAACAAGTTTCAACAACACGTTGCCTGCATTCCTAAGAAACAAGCTGAAACAGGGATTCTTGTGTTTCCCTGTTATCATCTCTTTTTTTTCCTGTAATGTGATTTCCCTTCCTTATTATGTCTTTGTGTTATTACAGTTTCTCAATCAGTAAGAGTCACCTTAAAAGCCAGCGGCCTTTCACCTAGCACTCATTCTACCGTGTCAATGATGAGGTTGCTTACATCACAGGCTGTAACCTCAGTGAGTTCTGCTACTTTAAACAGGTCAATGACACTATAAAATGTCTGTTGCAAGTCAACACTCTTACTTAATCTTCACTACATGGCTGCTACTTAAAAGGTAAGCTTTATTTTCAGCATGGAAAATATCAGATCAGCCAGGGCCAGCTTACTCAAACGTTAAATCATTTGCGTGGTTGTATAGTATTTAATTCTGCCCAGTAAGGCCTGAAACAGGAGCACCAGTCTGATCACAAAAGACCCATTGTTGCAGGAAATATCTCGCTGCTGCCTTTCATTACTGTCTACACCTGATCCAAATTCATATCCATGATCTTACATGTCGCAACAACTTGAACTGATCTGTAATGTTATGTAGACAGAGTTGATATTCCGTGTGAGTAAGAAGGAAATCTACTGCGTGTGTGATGAAACATCCAGTACTGTGCCACATTCACACAAACAGTAATTATGTCTACCTTAAAGACATTCTGTTTATGTCGTGTCACGCAAGGATATGAACAAAGAGCTACCTTTGACCTTTCCTGCGGATAAATGTCTTGCAAAACCAAACACTGAACTGCACGACAAACAATAAAAGAGTTGCAATCTTCCAATTTCAAATCAGTCGTTTTGACTGACAACGAATCTTGTTTTGTTTTCTTGCTTTTAATTTTCCTCAGTTGTGAAACCTGATTTGGAAAAACAAAACTGCCATGATTCTTCATCATCTTATGGCTGAGTGAGTATTTCCTCCATTCTCAGCATGTTAATGTGACTGGTATACCTCTTCGAATGCATGCTGTGTATATATTTAAGCTGTGTATTCATTCTAGGATTCCCGCGTTATTTTTGGGTATCACTCTGTGGCTTTTGTGTTGCCATTATGCAAAGAAACACAGAGAAAGGGAAAACTTGCCCGTGAGTCCCAGTATTTCTTCATCCGTATACATCATCCCCATATATGAGATGGAGCGAGAGGACGAGCAGGACGAGGGACTAGTGGACATATATGAACCAAATTCTCAAGCTCCTCACACAGACCCGCCTCCGTACAGGGTACAGCACTGTGCATTTTCACGCATTTATCACATTTCATCATGAGAATGCTCGTTTTATTTAGACATGTAGGTGGTTGTCTGTTGCAAGGTGTCTCGAAATTCATCAGCAGCGACCAAACGGCATCAACTGTCTCCTCTTCTCTTTTCCAGCTTGAAGCACCATCGTACGCAGACCCCCCACCATCATATACAGACCCTCCATCTTACTCAGAGCTGCAGTGATCCTCCTCACTTTCCTCCTCCTCCACCTCAAACACCCTCCAGCCTGAACACATTCAACTTCTCATTACAGGGCAGTTACACGTTGAGATGTCAGGGCCAAGATTTGCATTTCAGCGTTACTTTTTCTAAATGTCCGTGTACTCTCTGCTTTAAATCTGTACTTCTTTTCCTCCTTGGTCCTTCTGTAACATCACTGACGCTATTACTTTTTGCATATATTTTATTTTCAGTAGACATTCCCTACTTTTTTTTTCTACTTTAGCTACAAATCTTTTTTACACATTCTCTTGCACAGCTTTTCAAAAGGTGATATGCAACCACAGAGTTTGAAAGTCTTTCTGAACATTTATAACAAATACATTTTTGACCCTTGTTTAAGCCCATACAGGTCACAGTCACTTTTAATGCAAGTATGTGGTTATATGTTTTATTTGGGACGTATGTGTATAGGATGAATGTACCTTGAAACAATGCACTAAATCTGATTGACAGAAATACTGAATTATGTGCACCATATGTAAGGTATGAAGTAAAGTATTTAAGTATGGGCACTAATTGTTTACATATTTTAATAAACCATTGTTACTTTATAGTGTATGTAATTTACAAAATTAGCTGATTTATATTCATGAATAAAGTTGATTTAAATGAAATCGCACTTGAAATTCATTTGTAAAAAAGTGTCTATTGTTTTTTTCTTTCTTCTAAAAATCAAAGTAAGAAATTTGTTCACTTCATATGGTGCTAGGAATTCAGCCATCACTAGTCAGGGGGAAATTTACATTTTCTGGCTATCATGACAAAGTGTTATATTAGTGGTCTGATAGCTGACCTCGGAGTTACGACGCAGTGGTGAGTGATTTCGTTCAACATACACAAGAAATATGCAAGACACAGAGCACACCTCGATGTCCTGTGTCTTTAAACAAGACAATAATGCTGTAAAAGCTCTTCAGGTTGTGCACTTCCCTAAGTGACACATTATCTTTTGTTAGCGACCTGCAGGTCAGCACAGTTTTTGTATGTTTTGGACTCTTTAATAAGGTAAGGACTCATCACAGTGTAAAAAAAGATAAGAATCTAGTTTTGGTATAAATCTGTGTCATCGGTTTGATTTGTGTTTCATTCATGTGAATTCACCGATTTTTACTTAAAAGTTTATATGAGCTACAGATTTATAGGATGAAAGTTCACCGTCCGTTGTTAAGCTCAAACAGTATAAAGTCAAACATTACGCTGGTGATTCATGCCGCTTAAGAATCTGATTTAACCTCTCCCGTGGTTCACAGCTGAGCAGTTTTCACTAGTTTTTAAAATGAGATTATTGTGAGTGAAACACATCAGGTCACAACCCTCTTATTTCATACTCAATGAAAGTCCATATTTCACATAATTGTATTGTTGTTGATTTCAAGCAAGATGAGACAAATCTGCATCTGCAGCACAATATATATCTTAATTTGTTTTTACAGTAATGTCAGCAGGTTGACATAATCATAGCCATGAGTGCGGTGCTGAATATCTTTGGATATATGTAAGTAATCAAAGAAAGTCATGGATGAATCTCTCCATAAAAATAAGGTAATGAAATAATTAAGTCTTGAAATGTGTCCCCAGATTCCCGGTCTTGGTGGTGTGCATCGCTGTGGTGCTCCTCTGCTTCTATCTTCAGGCAAAAAAGAAAAGAGCAGCATATGATGTAACCATGCCGATGACGCAAGACGACAACACTTCTTCAGTAGTCCACACAATTTCTTTAGAGGAAGATCAACATTATGACAGATTCCCTCCTCGCTACAGCACGGTGGATCACCCTCCTCCCTACTCACTGGTGCGTACGCCCTCTCCACAGTACGCCGTTGACATCGCATCACAGTATTATTCAAAAATATTGCTGACACATAGGAGCACCTTTTACATCAGTTATGTCAGGTCTGTTGTTTTGACCTTTGCCATTCTTTGTATTGTGTCACAGAAAAATCAACAGTCTTTACTGGCACAGAGTCACACAATCATTTTAAAAATCCTACCTAGTTTTTTAAGAAGCATATTATGGCTCTGTAAATAAACAACAGTTCTCCAACTCTGCAAACTCTAGAAGATTGATCCGACTCTCGAGTTTAAAACAGTGGGTAGGAGTTTTAAAATGGACAAAGTAGAGTTTTATGTTGAATGTCACTTTCACGCAGTTTGACCCCAAGCTGACGAGCATATGGCCGGGGGGGGCGCCGCCTGCCTACGAGATGTATCCGATAACGCTGCCTCTGGCGCCTCATCACTGGATGACACCCACAGGATCTCTATATCCAACCCCATCACCCTCACCCGCCACCACCCATGGCCACCAACAGCCTCAGGGGTCACTGCAGACCCCCACTGACTAAACTCTGAGGACACACCTTGTGTTGTTTCTGTGTATTTGAAAAAACAGTATTGCCATTTATTTAATATAATGTTTTTGTTTTTGTTTTTAATTTAAAAATGAATTTGCATGAATATTAACTGTAAACAATGAGGCAAGTTTCTGAACATTTTCAATTTTAATTTTTATATGAACATCAAAACTACAGTGTACGTAGTTGTCCAACTGCATCTACTCACCGGCAGAGTCATCAAAGCACCAAGTGTTTCTCTATCTTATACTATATATTCTTTATTACAATACAGTACTTACAAGTTTTAGGGAAAATAAAATGAATATTAAATAAGTTGCCATTATTATTATTTTTTTCTATTTTCTAAGAAGGAACAGTGACAGAAGTGAAATGTTCCATGATGAAAAAATAGAGTGTTTCCTTGGCTTTTGAACCATGTTAAGGCAAAAGTAAGTATGAAGAAGCCACTGATAAATATTTTTACTTTTTGTACTTTAAAAATAACAAAAAAAAAAAATTGTAATAATCTCCATCAGCTGTCCAAACTGTAATGATAAGTAATATGTATGCCTTCATTATACAATCAGTGCATACTGTAGGCTACCTCTTTAGTTTTTACTTTTTTTTTTTTTTTTTTAAACTAGGGATGACGTGTTCTCAGTGCTACAAAAAAAAAAAAGCAGGCAGTAGTCGGACAATGATCCATTTGCTGGATCCCGTCACACAAACCAGAAGCTTTACCAGCACAGGACAGGAAATACACAACATAACTAACATTAAAAAAGGAAACAAAACAAACGGAGACTGCCGGGTAAATCCAAAATGCCTCAACAAAAGACAGGTTTCCACTGCTCTCACTGTGCTGTTGTGTGTACGTACGTGTATATCTGTGTGTGAGTAGATGAGCGTATGTATGTTTTTGTTTATAATCGTCTATTGCTGTTCATTTTTCAAATGAGTGGAGACATACAAGATAAAGCACATTTCTGAACACATACAATCATACTGTATGGATCAAATGATTAAAATATAGAGAATTTAACACAAATGTGACATTTGGTATTTTTCCGTAACCAATTTGACCTACCGATCCAATGTAAACATTACACTACATAAAGTATTTAAGATTTGGAAAGGCTAAAAAGTTTAATATCCTTCAACGAAAACCTCCAACAGAGCACTGTGATCTGCAAAACATACGCATTACTCTAAGCCTATTTCCACGTTTATGATAACATACACACGCTCACTCACACTATTGCACTAAACCTCATAAGCAACTCTAAATCCTTCTCAACAAATATCAAGAGAATTATTCCAATTCTGACAAATAAAATACAACTTGACATTAGGCTCAACAGAGGAACACTAAGTTTGTACAAAAAATGCTCTACATGAGGCTGGTCATTTGCACTGAAACATAACGCTCAGCCCTTCACAACAGACCTCCACCGCCAACGACTGCATGGACGCAGCGCCTCTGAGGCTGCGAATGTTAAATCGTCCTCCGACCTTTGACCTGCGGCTCTGGCACTGTGCTGGTGAGCTCTCTGTGACTTTCAGAAGACCCAGCTCACAGGCACCCACTGCTGCTCCGTTGTCAGTTTCTCCAGTGCCAACCGTAGACTTCGGAAAGCTGCCTCCAGGCCGTCGTTCACCATGCACAGGTCAAAGTAATGTCCATAGGCTCTCTTAATGCGCTCACTCTCATCCACCGTCCTCTTTAGTTCAGAGTCCTGTTGGGAGCAGTCAGGGGGAGGCGCAGGATAGTGGGACAAATTAGGTGAAAATAAGTGTAGTGAGCAGGCAATTACTTAAATGGAATAAATGGAGTAAACAGTGAAATTAGTGCCCAACTAAAATCAAAGTAGTAATGAAGCATTCCTCCTTACTGAGTGAATCAAACACATTATGTATCCCTGTTTTTAGAACGGTGAGCTTTCTTCAGGCTACAACATGAATCATGAGTATTTTGTGTCACTGAAAAGATAAGAAGGAATAGCTCAACATTTTGGGAAATGCACTTTCTTGCCAAGAGTTAGATAAGGAGATTGATACCACTCTCATGTCTCTGTGGTAAATATGTGATAATGTAACATTGTAACAGCTCCAGTAATTTCAAACGGCAAAATGGTCCAGGACAACAAATAATAAACATCACACATAAACCTCATAAAATGTCAAACTTGTGGTTTTTGAACAGATTAAACAAGCAAGATAGATCCTGTTAATTAGTGAGCTCTAGAGATGCTGGTAGGTGGATGTTGTTACCTTTGAACGGAGCCAGGCTAGCTGTTTCCCCCTGTTTTGTCTTTATGCTACGCTAAACTAATTAGCCACTGCTTGCGGTTTCATGTTTACCGTACAGACATCGAGACTCTTGAAGTGAGAGAAAGTGAGTAAGTATTTTTCCCATAGTGTCGAGCTATTCCTTTAAGAGAACACACACTCACCGTTAACTGTTTCGTGACCACTCCTGACTCGATTGCTGACCGATTCATGGCTTTGAGAACCTCAAAGTCTGGGGCTTCGATGAACACAACATAGGGCAGGAACTCTGACGTCCGCAGGACTTTGAGAGCCTTTGTGAAAAAACAAAACAAAAACAGATGTACAGGAAACAAGCAAGCAATTGGAGAAGCTAAAAACGCAGACGCAATTATAAAGCTGAGAAAGTGATTAAAATGCCTCTGCAGGGTCTTCAGCTAACACATTTATCAAGCTAATGTGTATAAATACAATTAGCTGAGTGTTTCAAGTGAGTCATTCTGATCATTAACTTTTTTGATAAATATTGATGATGTGCGTAGCCTAAAAGTACTTCAGTAGCAACAAGCTGTATATAACTGGTATGATTATACATTAAATACATTTTACACCTCAGTCATTTATGGTGGAAAACATGACAAGTGTTGACAGGTGAGAAACAGAAGTAAGAAGTGAAGGCAGGGAGGCAGGAGGGAAGATAAAGAGTGTGTGTGTGTGTGTGTGTGTGTGTGTGTGTGTGTGTGTGTGTGAGCTTCCTCTACCTGTGGGTTGACGTCCAGGATGCAGATCTTTCCCGTTTCTATCACCTCGTGTATGGAGTTGATCTTCGTCCCATACAGGTTCCCGTCATACTCGCCATGCTCCAAGAAACGGCCGTTTTTAATGTCACACTCCATTTCGCTGCGGGTCATGAAAGAGTACATCTGGCCATCCCTCTCATCCACCTTTGGTTTTCTGGAGGTGACTGAGGGATGAAGATAAATCCAAACACAGAGATGGAATCGATCTATTTTAAACTAATCCCACAATATAGCAATACAGGATAAAGTTCTGTCATTTGAATACTTTGGTTTAGTGCAAACACTGACACTAACTGGTAGAAATATGGCAAAAAGCAAGGATGCAAAAGAGTGGTAAAAAAATATTTGAATTTATGAAAACAGTGAGACACTAGAAAACCAAGGTGACAGAGAAACACATTAACTAGTGAAAAATAGTACACAATATGACGACATTTACACAGCGTGCAACAAAGGCAACAAGTGCTGCAACAACAAAAAAATAAAACCACTGCATGATCCTGAATGATAGATGGATTTTCTATATGGTTTAGTGTCATGACGAATGGCTGCACTCACAGGGGATGGTGGTGCCGTACCGCTGGGGATCCGACACCAGCAGCTTGTTCTTCAGACTGCGACGGCCGACTCCCTGCGCACCAATCAGAACCAGTGTCTTCCTCCTGAAGGGCGGGACCTTGGCAACCTCTTCATAGATCCGCAACTCATGTCGATCGAATTCTAGCAAGGAACCCGGTAATGACGGAGATCAACACAATGAAGTGCAATGCCCTTCTGACCAGTTCAGTTACACTCATACAAACTGTGATGTTGTATGTTTCTATACCTGCATTCTTGGTTGTCAAATACATCATCTTTTTTTTCTTCTTGCCTCCCATCCCAGCACACAGAGGACCTGAGACAGCAACACACAAAACACAATAAAACCTCCAACCCCGATGCTTGTCTGTGTCATACACTTCAACAAAGTCCCTGTTAAAATGACATACTACCAAGGTGAAAGCTCTGCTGGGTCATAAGAGTTATAGACCGTCACAACCACTAGATGGCACTGTGCAGCAATACTGATCTGCCACCGTTCTGCTGCCAGAGAACACCTGTGACTAGCCGATCTGCTGACCGTCTGTTCACTATGGCACAATATTATTATCTCTTATGTACAAAGATACGCAGCAGAAACAAGTTGGAGCTCAGTTGCTCTTTTTCATGATGAAATTCAACTCATCAAGCTGTGGCATGTAAAAATTGTGACTGTGCAACTCAAACCTCAAAGTGCTAATGATGAAATATATTTCTCAATTTCATGAATTGGATCAACAATTTCCCAACCTCAGGATCCAGCAGTGCTCCGTTCAAATGTTTGACTCAAACCAAACTGGTTGTTGGTATAATATGTGAAACACGTGCGAGCAGACAGATGTGTCCTTCCCAGCTCCAAGGGCAGTACAGTTGGGCTGTCATCTACCTCTCCTCCACAAGTGAAGGGCATGCGGCTGGCTGTGACTCACCACCTGTTTTGTTGCCGCTCAGGACACTGAACGGAGGAAAAGAGCCTCTATTCACTCCTCATCTCATAAGAGATGATTATTGATCAGGTCTGTATTTACACTCCTCAATCAACGGTGCTTCTCAGGGAGCGCTGTTTGTGAATGTCAGACCTTGCGGCTTAATAACCAGCAGATTGGATCAGGCTGCCTGAGTCAAGCCAATGCTCATTACAAGTTCTCCAGTGCTCACTGACGGAGTAACAGGCTGGAGAGGTGAGAGGAGGATGAGCGGCCGGCGCCAGATGAAATGCTTGTATGATATGGAGAGGAACAGATGCTGTCTTTGTTGCTAGTATGTTTGTGCAGCGAGGAGTCTGTGTCGAATCTGCATAATGAGAAGTGCTTCTCTGCTCTGCTGCGCGCCGCTGAGAGCTGTACCTGTGGTAGCGAGCTCCAGATCTCTCTTCACAAATGCTTTCCTCTTCTCTTCAAGTAGCTGGCTTGGAATTAGACCTGCACTGCCTCCCTCTATGTGACAGGCCTGAGAAGGAAGGAAACAGACACGCACACGCAAAATACGTGTGATCACGTGAGGAAAAAACGGAAACATGCAGACTGACTTGTTAACATAATCCTGTTGGTTCTGTATCTGGCTGGAAAGGTTGGGGGCTGAACTGACCTGCCACCAGTTGAGGTCCTCCTGGTTAAAGATCTGCAGAATGTCTCCGCTGCTGAAGCTTAGCCCTGCCTCCTTACAGGGAATCAGGTTATCATGAGAAGGGTCGTAGTCAAAGTGACACTTTACAAAGGCCTAAAAGAAAAGGGAAATGTCCAAGTTAAACCAAATAAATACACATTTAATGGGAAAAAAATTGGCTTTGTAACATGGTAGAATTGTATTCTCCGGCTGTGGTGTAAGTGAAGTGTGGTAGATGGATTGTGCGAGTAAGTGTCCATTGCTATGACACAGCCTTGCCCACTTAAAGCCTAGTCCATCTCTCAGCTCACTTTCCCGACATCTCAAGGCTCCAGGATTCAGCTCATAAACCAAACCCTGTATCCCAACCCCCACTGACAGGACAAGGAGTCTGAGAGACAGACGGAGAGAGAGGGAGAGGGATAGACAGAGGGAGAGACACAGAAATAAAGAGAGACAGCGCCAAAATCTGTAGCCATGGCAACCATCCCCTCCCCCCTTGCACTTGACGCCTTTTCTCGTACTGAACTGATGCATGAGCAAAAAAAAAAAGCCTGCCAGCCCTTACTGTACTGTGTGTGTGTGTGTGTGTGTGTGTCTCATTCCCCTCTAAGGACATGATGGTGGAATACACACACACACACACACACACACGCACACACACGCACACATACACACGCACACACACGCACACACACGCACACACACGCACACACACACTATCACAGTCTCCATCGGCCAACGGGAGCTGTCAGTTGAGTTTAGCTATCATACGATGGCCAAGCTCCAGGCGTGAAACATAGACAGCTGGATTACATTCAGAGAGAACTTTTGGGAACAACTCTAATCATCAGAGCTCCTCACACATAACACCCACCTACACAGCTCTTAACTGTACGAGCACCTCCAAATAACTCTTTAATATCTCAGACAGACAGCCTTTTTTGAGTGTTTAAGTAGGCACTTCGATAGCCGAAGCTAATACTACACAAAAAAAAAGGAAAACTAAACACTTGTGCACTCTGCTTTCACAGAGCAAAAGTCTGAAGACGGTACACTGTAGAAATGTCATCTTACGGGAAGTCTGACTCTTTTGAATTGCATCGAGAAGCCATGACTCAGAAGAGACTCTTTTCAGTGAATAACCCAAAGAAATAGGAGGGTGTTATGTTTTCTTACATGAAGGCAATTCAAGATTATTTCTGCAAGATTGGCTGCTGCCCTCAGTTGCTGCAGGTCTAACCAGAGCAGTGGAAAAAACCAGCTGGAAATGCGAGTCTTACAACAGCTACTCTACTGTTGTCAAACACAATCATCCCAGCTCCAGTTTTGGTAGTTTACATGTTTTCATTCAATTTGACGGACTTCACTGCTCCTCTAAGTGCTGAAGGAATCCTCTCATCGCTTGGGCAAAAGAATAACATGAATACAGCAGTGCAAGTAGCTGCGTGTGGCTGTACTTAAGCACGGTGGTGCTTTGAGCTAAACGCCAACGACTGAATTTTTATGCCAATCTATGCAATAAGTTGTCGAGGCATTTCATTCAAACCCACAAATGTCATCCTTACTGGAGATGGAGGAAAAGTCAGGGGATCGCCCTAGTGAGAAGGACACATCCTCTGGGCACCATGGATATCTGTACCACATTTCATGGGAATCCATCAAACAGTGGCTCAGATATTTCAGTATGGATAAAGTGGTGGACTGACATTGCTAGCATGGCTGTGAAAAACTCATTTTTCAGCACCTGGAATTTTGGAGGTGAAATGTTTTCACACAACAGCAAAATACGCTTCGAATACATGTATAAACTATGCTAATAATCCTAGCACACAAACCCTCTCTCTACCATTTCTTGTAGATTTTGTTCTAGTATATTTTGGTCTGGTGTAAGGAATTAATTTAGCACGGCTTCTTCAAGTGCGACTGTTCCTCTTCTCTTTGGCTGAGATCAATCAGTCACAGAGCCTTGTGCCCAATACTTCTCCAGCTGTATATACATCCTCTGATGTGCTCTATCCTTCCATCCTTTTGCCAATGCATCACCAGACGAGATAACCCTTCTATTTCCCCTCACTGTAAACTGGGTCATATTTTCACTGTGACTTGCCTCCTCTGGCTTTGAGAAAGCTAGTGATCATTAGCTAGCATAAAGCTACAGTATGAGAGCCAAAACATCAAGTATTTTTCCGTGTGTTTTCCAGCTGTTAAAACACACTGTACTGAGTAATCTCCTACAAACATTTGATAATGCAACAAATCTGTTGTGAAATGTAAGACCGTGGGACCAAAGGACAAATCCAAAAAAGATAGACAATAACAGACTAACTCCAGTGTCATGAGCTGTGTATGGGATCACTATTTTTCTCTTGTTCACGGAGGCTTCCATTTTTGATCCATTATGCATATGCAGAAAATTACTCTGCATTTGGATAAGTGACAAAACTGAAATGCAGGTATTCCTATAGCCAAATAGGCAAAGTCATCTACAAAGTCCTGCTGTAGAATAAGGTATACGAGTCTTGGCACGGCATGCAAGGTTAAAGACTGCAGAGAAGATGCCAGCGAGGACAGGCAGTGGTGCTTACTGACTGATGAAAATGACAGTATCCTTTCAAACTAATCACAACCTTTTCCATATTATTCATTTAAAGAATGTGATTTCAAAAATGGATTCAACTTCTAAAGAGTGTGAGATTCAATGTGGAAATTCACAAGGAGTTGCACACAAAGAATATGAGCTATATGTGTGTCCATTGTCATGAACAGATTTTACAGGTTTAAGTCTCTTGGGGTCTTGCACACAAGTGATGGTGAGATGAAGTGCGAGACTAAAATTTTAATGTTTGTACATACATTCAAATTTTAATGTATTTGTACAAATAACATACACGAGTCATGATTGGTGGACAGGTTCATTCAAAACTCATCACTTGAGAATCGCATTTTCTTACATTGTTTTATTCTTTTCTGTTTTTATTGCATCTTTGTATTTGTTAAATTTATATTTTACTTATACATTCCTTGTCTTTTGAAAAGCACTTTGTATCTTGCCTTTGAAAAGTGTTATATAAATAAAGTACCTCTTCATATTATTATTATTTAGCAGGTTGGTATGAGTTTTAATAATCTGTGTAACTGTGTAGATATGAAGTACCCCCCCCCCCCGACTGACCTGTCGTGGTGTGTGTGGCTCCTGGTAGCTGGGCAGGATCTTTAGCACCACACTGCCACTGGCCTCCTTCAGCATCTCCTGGAGCACCTTGGGGTCGTTGCCCACCTCCTTGCCATTCACCTCCTTGATGATGTCACCCACATGGAGCAGACCTTGCTGGTCAATCATGCCACCATGGAGGATCCTGGCAATCACCAGCTCGCCACTCTCAACTCGGAACGTCACTCCCTACACACACACACACACACACACACACACAAACACACAGTTGCAATGCAATAATCATTTAGCTAACTACACCTGATAATATACTGTGATTGTCTTAAGCTAATTAATGTAATGACCACTAAACTGTTCCATTAAGAAGCTACTCAGGCTTAAACAAATATACACTTCAGGGTGTGTTTAGCTGTTCAACAGGTATCCAAGGTTATTACGATGAGATGTTATTGTTGCTCACTATTTTCCGTATTTAGACTCTACTTCTGCTCCCTCACCTTTCAAATTATAGATTTTGTGGCACCAGTGACTTGGTTGACTTGGTGACAGCAAACCTCAAGTTGTGTGTCTAACAAACCGGAGGCAGAGAGTTTGAGGGTATAAAATGAGACAAAAGATCCCCTGCAGAAGTTGTACAGTATGAATTAACAGCATTCCAACCTGCTGCCGATAAATCACCTTTATTTTATGCTACATGGCAGTATAAATCTGACTTATCTCTCTTTTTAACAATGCTACAAAATGATCTAATCTTACTGAGTGCGTGTGCCTCTCCCAAGGCACAAATCATACTGTTTATTGTGGAGTTTACAATTTACAGGAGAAGCTTCATCCTACTTAAATGATTACAATGTGCGGTTCCTTCGCTGAGCAGACTTACCAGGTGCTCACCCGACACCTTACGGATCCCCACCATCCTGACGGCGTCTGGGGGCACAGGCTGGTTGTTGAGAGCTGCGTCCATGAAGGAACAGGGGCTGGGAGGAGGAGTCTCATAGTTTTTGGATGCCACAGAATCGTGGGTTTCCAGGAGGGACTGTGAGCAGAACGACGGGCGACAAAACCACTGATGATGACGAAGATGCCATAGTTCACAAATCAGGTGGTCTTGCTTTTGTCTGTACGGGGCTATTGTCAATACAGAAGCTACTGTAGCTCCAAATCAATTAAATCCATGCTAGCACAACATGCATCATTAAGCGTGAACATCACTTTGAAAAGTAATTAAAGGTTTAGCCTGAATGACTGTTAATTAAAGCTACAGTTTGTTGCTAGATATAGGCCCTGTTCTCCAAACCTGGAAGTGGGGTTCCTTCAGGATGCGGACCAGCTCGTCAGCTGCCGAGCTCCTCTGTGCGAGCGGGCTGAGCTCCTTCAGGATGTCCTGGACCAGCTCCACGTTGTTCTCCCTCACAGCCTCGAGCTTTGGTTCCTCAAATCGCTCATGGGCCTGGGATTTAATGAATAGAAAACAGATGGTACTTAGGGATACATCTCCCATCATAAACGCCAGGATTAACCGATTACCTGATAGCCTTGTCTCTGATTTACGGCTTCATGCCGTTGTCTTTGAAAAGGAGTTTCCACTTGTGCATCTATTCAGTGAGCAGACAGGGCACCTAGCAGAGACATAATGAAATGTTTTCTGACTTCTGCAGGTCTGTTTGTTTTGATTCACTAACACAGTAAAGGGCACAGCTGCAAACAACAAAAACAGCAACATGAAACCAAGCCCCTGTCGAGAACACAGCCTGCACTCATCAATCCTGACCGAAAGATACAAAAACCAAGAGAACTAAGCTCAAACTGGAGTCAAATCTTTTGCCCTTTAGGTTTTTTTGGTGTGCTCTGTGAAGCATCAATATTTCAGAGAACATTAATTTTTGCTGCTACCAAGGACAGAAGGAGTCTCTGCTCATTGGACACGGCTTCCACACCTCTGGCACAGATATGCAATGAGCGAATTAATCCTTTCCTGTCTGGTTTTGGCTCATTTTAGATCACAGACCTGGATTTTGGTTTCTGTTATTTCTCTTATATTTTTGTGACAAAATTGTAATATTTTGCACAAAAAAGTTAAATTGAGATTTCTATACTGCAATGTGACAAAAAGCCAACAGAATGCTATTATATATCAACAGGTTTTCCAAACCATTATAACGAAACCATTTACAGTAGCACTATCTGCAGCTGCACAACAAGTGATTTTGTATTTGTATTTGAAGATCCACATCGTCAGGCGATTCCCACAGAGGATTTGTCTGGTGGGACTCACTACTACTCTGGCAGCCATGATGTTTGTTTGTTGAGGAAGAGAGGAAGGACCCCTGCTGACAACACACACACACACACACACACACACACACACACACACACACACACACACACACACAAACAGATACACAACAGATAGTCACAAATGCCTGCATGTACACACTTCAACGCACAAATCCTCATGGTCCTTTGGTACACATACACTGCACTTACAGGGACACAGGCACAGCACACAGACACACACACACACACACTGAGAAAGTTATTTGCACATGATTAAACAGTCACACAGGGAGCTCTTCAGCCCTGTTCAGAGATACAGCAGCAGGATTTTGCACATTTGGTGTTTTGGCAGAATTCTTTGTAACCTGATGGAGCGAGCTGTCGGTGACTGGCCCTTGGGCGACTTGCCAGCATGGACACTTTGCTATATTATTACACTGTTTTCAGAGCCGTGGACATGGCCTACAAAAGGCATGTGTTTGTTTTGACACTAATTTGTTGGTTATATTAGAAAATGACTAAGATGAGCATGTGTTGTAGCGTCCTATTTTGCATTAGATAGTGTATCTGCAAGCAGCAGTCTCAGGTTGTTGATATGTAGTCTATCCTTGATGCCAATTATTCAACAATTATTCTGCCAACTACCGAGATTTTTTGGCTTTCAAAATTCCCTATCCATTGTAACACCAGTACTACTAACCTTCCTCTTCTCCATCTAGACTTTTTAACTACAAAGGCTAATGAGGACTGCTGTTCTCAAGGCAAAATGTGAATGACAGAGCAGTGCTATAATTATATTTTCCTTCTCCTTTAGATATTTCTGATGAATTATTCTGGTTTAGGAAGCTAGCCTTCTCTTCTCCTTTGCCAAAATGCAACACAGCTTGATGTGATTACAAGCCACTGTAGCTCAGCGGCTTATTTTTGTTTATCAGTGTAGCTCCCACTGGTCATCAAAAGTGGCTGATAAAGTTCATTAATTATTGTAACTTTTGAAATAAAAAAAACACATTCTTCATCTTGTTTAATTATTATTTGTCTGTGTTGTAGATTTAATTTCAAATAAATAAAAGTTTTAGATTTTTTAATAAATTTCAAAGAATTATCAAAACATGTTTTCACTTTGTTATTCTGGGTTGTTAAAGGCAAAAATGGCAATTTAATTCATATCTACAACAAAATAAAATGTGGAAAAAGTGAATTCATGAGCAATAAAATGCATCTTTACTTAAATTTATATACTCAAAGGTTTTGCTGCTGCAGCTTACTTGGTTTGACCTAGGTTAAGATCGATATTACTGTGTAACTGTCATCACAGAATAAGGTCACTAAACTTATAAATCTTCTCTACTTGAGCCATTATCTTTGAATTGCCACTTGTTGTCATGGTTAAACATAAAGAGAGAGAAAGTTAAAACAGGCTCTTTTGTACATGTAAGAGACAGTGTATACAGCATGTGTTCCTAATGAAACAGCAAACAGTAACATTATCATATATATTAACAACAATTTTCTTTCTCTCTCTCTGAATCAGACTCTTAGCACCACATTTGTCACAGTTTTAAGCGTGCTTCATCCTTTCGTTCATTCAGTCCAGTTGTTTGTAGTTGCATGTTATAATTTTGCAGACATTTCAGACGCTGCCTCTCCAACCTGCCTGTCCTCCCCGCCAGCAGCGTCACCTGTCCTGCTCCGCCTCCCTGCTCACCTGCTCCCTATTCCCTCACTAGCTCCCTATACACCGACCTGTTTCCGCTTGCTTTCTGCCAGATTGTGTTTGTTTCCAGTGCTCCTGGTGCCCCTTTCTGACAACTGTGACAAGATTAGATGAGATGTACTACTGAATGAAAACAGAAAGCTTTCATGTCTGATTTCTGTTTCTGCACTTTCAGCTAAATGTCAATAGCTCACGGGAAACTGGACGATAATTGTCAGGATTTGACCGCTCGGCACATAGTAGCTAAACTGTTTTGCACAAGCTGTTTTGTTTAACACTAGAATTTATTGTTTATGAGGCCAAATGGCACTGTTCTTCAAAGATCTTGGAGTCTCATTTAGAGTCCAACTAAGAAGAAATGTGATGGTTAGCTAGGGTCAAAAGCACAGGGTACATAGCTGTCCTCGATGCCACAATGACCCTGAATGCTCAGTTAGATAGAGCCAGTTATTGAGTCTGTGCCACAGTCATAACTGATAATAACTGAGCACTGCGGAAGCCCTTTTTTGCATGATGATAGCTCCTGTTGTCAGTATCTGCTCATTGTGGCTCTAATCATCATTGAGATTCATTAAAGAATTGTGGGTTGTGCTGATTGCATCATTCTGCAGTAAGTGTGGTGCAATCAGCACAATTCACTGAAGTCCCCAGGCAATGTGAACAAATGTATGGACCCTTAGTGTGTCCCCCTATCCCTCTGTTAGCGTGTCCTTTCCTCTACCAGCACAATAAATTATAGCTTGTTGAGTGTTGATAGATCCATGAGGGGTCAAGTGAAACTGCCGTTCTTTTTTTATATCATAATCCTTCAGTGAAGCATCTTTTCTCACAGCTTGCATCAGCACATTAATCTTTTATGAGAATGCTCATCAATATACCGGTACCACCATCAACCCCCTCAGACATACGCTACAGTGCAAACAAACACCAGTGTCACACTCTTGCATGCTAGCACGCACACATGCATATGCAGTTTTCTGCAGAGGAAAAATCCTTCAGTTCTGTGTGAAAAAGAAACCAAAAACAGAGGAAGACATAGAGGGAGAGAGAAGGAGAAATGAGGACAGAGAGACGCAGAAGAGGCTCTGTTTTCAGCAATATGGCAGGCTGTTGATGCAGTAGTCCCCTTTGTTCCCTGTGGGTAGTCCATCTTCAAATTTCCTGAACAGAACTGCTTTTGAATTACTGAACGATCCTGCTTTCTACCTCCGGCTCTGTCTGAGTCGGAGAGGAAGCCCACAGACCAATGCATCTCCCTGGACATAGAAACCTCATGGCCACAAGCAGCTTCCACATCGGTGCAGTTTTTAGTTAGACTGCAGCAGAATATACTGAAAGGACATACAAGACAATACAAAGAAAATACGACAAGTGGAACACAGACGGAACGAAACAAGAAGGCTCGCAGAGAGATTATAAAACAACATAAATAGTCTCTCAGAAATGTTGTGACATTATTTATAACTGGTGAGCAAGGTAAAATAACATGCATAGATGAAGCCAGGTGGGTCAGAGTCCCTATGAATGCAGGGTAATATGACACCATGCCGAGAAATTCTTTCAAATCTATCACATTGAGTTTGGTCAGATACAGTCTTTCCATTTGCATAATAGACTGCAAACACCCCATCTAACTGTCCAGGCTTGAATGAATGATTTTGGCATATGGGAGCCACTTTTATCTAATGTAATATTTGCAAAGAATCTGACTATGCAATGTTAAAAAAACAAATGTGGCTATCCATACTAATGACTGCTGTCAGCATAAAGGAAAAGAAAAAGAATGACTTTCAGTATATGATGTGAATTGTATCGGTACTTTTTTCCTTGCATACTTTTGCAGTGCACAGCAGTGTACTTTCGCTTTCTCTGCCTGTTGCATTTTTAAAAAGGCATGTGATACTGTGGTCTTGGGCGAGAAGTGAAGGGGGGAAGACTTCGACAGGAGAGAAAGAACATGAGATGTGGTTGGATGAGACTCTGAAAGAGCTTAGCAGCGGCAGAGAATCTTTTCACTCTTCTCCCTTCACTTCAAAAAGCTGCACTCCGTAACAATGACATCCCTCTCCTCCATGTAAATATCAAGAACTAGCTGGGATTGGTTTCATAAAAGGGAGTTTACATGCGGAGAAGTGAGGTATTTTATTTAAATGTCTGCTTCTACTCAGAAAGTGTACGTTTGAAGTGGTTCTGGGAATAGGCTGGAGTCTCATAGAGCCTTCAGCATATGGGAAACAAACATGCACCATCTGGGCGCTGATGGTTCAAGTTATTCAGCAAAAAGCAATCTGATCCACAGGCTTGTCTTGTTTACATTTGAATGGCTGAAAACTTACATGGATTTTGGGGTCAAAGTTCAGATACTAGCTTCACTGAGAAGTTGTGGTGAGACAAGAAACAAACAGCTGATTGGAACCGACTTAAATCAGCTGTATGAAAGAATATTCAAATATTACAACAGTGCTGTTTGCACATATGTTTTGGTTAAAGTTTTTGGGGCCAGTCAGAACAACAAAAGATGAGTGCCAGCCACGTCTGAGTTTTCTTGGATAAAGTTATGAAGTCCTTGGAAGAATGTCCCTCGTTTGCTTCCACCCAGGACGCTTCAATCCAAAGTCTGGGCGACCGGCCTGAAGAATTCTGTACAAATGCTACATGGATTTGGAAATTGATCTTGTTCATTCTTACAGATATATACATGTACATGTGCAGTATATCAAGTACACTTTTGCTGAACCACAAGATGCATCTGGTTCTATATGTCCTCATCTGCCATGTTGCTTTGTAAAGCTCCCAATGAACAGGTTTTTGTTGCCATATCAAAATCTGCGGCCACTTCCCTCACTAGCTTGTACTTTTGTTTTCTTCACAGTGACATTTCCTTCAAGAACACCTGTATATACTGTATATACTACTGTGTATACTGTTTGAGTTTGTCTCTTAGAGCAAGACAGCTGTGGTCATCTTAAATCCATGTCGATTACAATGAATACCAATGATGATAACATTTCACAGTGGAAAAAACACAAACCATATCCTGTAACATGATGCGGAGAGAAACCCCCTGAACTATGGAGAATGTGGAAGTGAGTTGTTTAGTTGAAGCATTCAAACAGGTTTTTGGAATAAATTAATAAATAAATAAGTGTAAAACTTAATGACTTCTGTCTTCTTCACTGAACACAATAGCTGACACTCCACCTGAACCTGTCAACTTGACAAGCTTCCCAAAGATAACTGTGCAGCTCATCGACTGCTATTTCAATCTTTTTGCTCTGATCGGCAAAAATATTGCATTGCCTTGTTAAAATGACTGACAGGTGGGAAAATGCTAGTAATTCAATAACAAGATATTGTTCCACTTGATATTGCTATACGCCAAACACAGTACTAAAATAATTTCCTTTCATGTTTGTATCAAATGCCAATCCTGTTCAATATTTTTAGGGACATATTCAATAGAGCCCTCAATAAACAATCCATTCATCCTGTGCCATCACAGAAACCCTCTGCGTTCACCAAGTTACAAGCGCCAGCAGCAGTTCAAGAGCCACAGGTGTGTATTATATGGGTTTAAGTTCATACAACATTGTCAACAACATGAGCAGCTCTCTGTTGTTAGTAAAAATATGCCCATCATCATCTACCGTATCTGCTTTCCCTGCAACTTGGAGAGACGAGGAGGTGAGCATCATTTCATGGCAGGGGAGCCGCCGTTTGCCTCTTTACATCTGGGTTTTCATCTGATTTTTGCTGCCTGTGTAGCATGACACTGAGTGAAAATGAAATACCAGATGCTTCTTTCATTTGCATTTTCAACTCATGAGAAAACAATGAAGCAAGACCATTAAAATGGTAATGTGATTGCACTTGATGAATTTAATCTGTCTTTTTTTGGGATAATTTAAATTTTAAATGTAATAACAGCTGTGAATTTTAAGTTTCCACTTTGGAGCATCATTTTAATAAATCTTCTCATAATGCATGCGAAACTCTATGAAAATATTATGATTTGTTCTGCATTACACGTCACTGTTAAATTTTAATGTTATGGCTTATGTACAAAATGCAAGACTGCATTGCCAATTTAAAAATACTTTTAAAGTTGCATGCATCAAATAAATTTTGCAGTGAATATATTACTGGCATCCAAATGAGTATAACTAGCCTGTGTTCCTGCCGTCTAACTGTAATTTATTTACATTAAAATTTAAGTCCTTTATCATTGAGTCATCCGTTTGAGCGCCCATCCCTGAACACAGACCAATTAAAAGCTTTCGGTGTCCTATATTGGATGGCACACACACACACACACACACACACACACACACACACACTACTCCATCATACATTTAATAGTGTACAGCATAAAGTTGTTCTCACCACAGGGCTCTCCATGATGCCTTTGAGGAAGATGAGGTCCAGGTCATTGGCAGTTGTAGAGCTCGTGCTGTCACTCAGTGTGTCCAGGGCCTGATGCATGGCTACGCACGCACACACACACACACACAGAAAGAGAAGAAATAAGAGAAAGAAAAGAGTTTATTTCACTCCTCCCCCTCCCTATTCTACAGTTACTCATGGGAAATAGATCACCTGAAAGAAAGAAGAGAGAGAGAGCGAGAGAGAGAGAGAGAGAGAGAGAGAGAGAGAGAGAGAGAGGGCACATTTAGAGTAGTTCACACTACATGGCTGAACGAGAGGAGGCTGAAGGAAAAGCCAGCAGGAGGGAGGAAGAGGGAGAGGGGATGGGAGCTGCCTCACATCTTTTCCCAAGCAATTTCACCTCTGTCAGTCACCCTTCTCTTAAGTCTGTCAGAGGCGACAGTATCTTTCTCCTACAACTCCCAACTTCCTCTCTCTCCCCCTCCTACGCACACGTTCATACACACAAGCCCATTCCGCCTGAACAACAACAACATTTTCCGAAGTTGCTGAGAGGAAAAACATTTTTACCATTTTATGTGTGACTTTTTTGTGTGCTAATCAATTTGTCGGCTTGTACCAAAGTACATTTCAGAGGCTGGCCAGGTGCGACTATGGCACAAGCTGATGCATTATTTTTTCTTCTTCTCCTGGTTCATGCAGGAGCCTTGATGATAAGCCTTAAAAAGGAAATACATGCACACACATACCATTATCTCAAAGATGTGTATCAAACTTCTAAATCACACATATCACTCAATGAGATGACCAATCAAATAGCAGATGCAAGATGATATCAACAATTTAAGCAAAGGTCAATGAAGGTTCGGTCTAGCTTCAAAGCATCTTCAGCTTTGAATGTGACGCATCATGGTACCAAACACATTGACGTCACCCACCAGCAGGCATGAATTACAGCAGATGTAACTGTCAGAGGAGTGGGCATTTTTACTCGCAGGGAACATTTGTCTGTTGTAATTTATTCAACAGACACCGAGGCCTTTGTTTCCAAAGCTAAAAATACAACACTGGCTTTTACTCCTCACAAAGGAAGCAGACTGGTGGTCCACCACACTTCCTGCACAACCCACTTCATAGGTCTTATGCCCTTATAAGGACATAATAGAGCATTAAGAAGGGATTGGTCCAATTAGAAGGCTGCTAGTTCATTTTTGCTGAGAGTACTCTGTCCCAAATGCTTTCTATAGACTCGCTTTAACCTTGTTTTAAACATGTAGCACCTCCGCAAACAACAGGATGAAGTATAATCTGGATATATAGTGTGCGTAATAAAATAAGACTGTCCCGCTGCAATCCGCAATAAAAATGGAGGGGCTACTCACAGCTGTAAAAAGTAAATGAAAATATTGCGGATGGTTGTATGAGAGCTCAGGCAAGCTAATAAATCCAAGAAAATATTTTCTAGCTTTTGCAGATTTTTTTTGGAATAGGGTAATATTTAATTAATGCATTAGTGGCAGTGCCTCTGTTGTATTGTTTTCCGTTAGTGGTATAATGTACATAGACTTCTTCTACTATATACTAGTGGATAAACATAGCTTGTGTATACTTTAAAGTATTATTTTAGATCATGACTCATACTGCACTGTACTAAGCACACTCCACTACATGCAATATTTACAGTAGCTCTGTGGAACCATGTAGTCTTATGTTCCAACAAGAACTTCTGTCTTCTTCCTAATGAGCTGATTTAGTGAGCTAGCGAGCTAGCATATTTACAAATGCATCCCATATGCACAGTTACAGGAAAAATGAGATCAATGGCTGGGTCCAGGTACATTAATTACGATGGTTTTAAACTGAGCAATGCAACAAAAGCCAACAATGAACAAGAGTCTACAGCCATGCTAACAGTTCTGTGAGGCTACTCTTAGCCACAGTGGTGCCATGATCTTAATGTTAACACCAGCATGGCAACATGCTCCCAATGACAATTCTAACATGCTGATGTTTATAAAATATAATATTTAACACATTTACCATCTAAGTTTAGAGTATTAACATGCTAACATTTGCTAATTAGCACTAAACCTAATGTACAGTTGAGGCAGATGTGAATGTTATTATTATTCCACGGTGCACAAAACCTACAGGGATAATTTGAATTTTGACCAGATGATGGTGCTAAAGGAAAAGCTAAGGAATCCCCAAATTGATTGAAATACATCCTTAGCATGAATGTCTGTACACATTTTAATAGCAAATCCCCCCCAACAGTTGTTAAGACATGTCACTAATCAAAACAAGAATATCAAACTGCTGGTCAGACAATCACCAAAGTCATTCAGATTCATCCTCTAGGGACTATGAATGTCTGCACTGAACAGTCTATAGCTTGTACAAAATGTCATGGCAATACACCCAACAGCTACGGAGCTATTTCAGCCTCGACCAAAGCGGTGGGCCAACTGATCGACTGACATTACAATCCATCAAACCATGACACTAACATGACTAAAAAAACAAACAAACAAACAAACAACAAACAAACAATAAACAGAAATCAGACAATATAAAGTTTTCAGTGATCCACAGAAAATCACCGACTGGAAGAATTAAAATTTTCCTTTGAAAAAAGGGACGTACTATTTGGCAAAATGAATAAGTCTCTCAGAGTATCATGATTCTATTAAGTGGTTTCACTGATGCACAGCCTGAAGCTGCGCTGTTCACAATACACAACAAAATTACTTTGTGGACTCAAACAATATCAATAACTCCAACAGAAAATGTTCTCTAATCTCCTTACAATTATCCCCTTTTAATCACCAAACTCACTGTTTCAACTTGATATCCAATAGGCTGGACTGAAAGCTCGGGTAAGGAAAGAGAATCTGATAAAAACGTGTCCACTGAAGTCGAGTATTTGAACAGTATGCATTTCTGTGTGCAGCTCAGGTCTGTCAAGAACCCGGCAGATTTATGTTTCTGTTGCTCAGCATTGTGCTGTGGGAGGTTTTTTTTAAGGTGCGGAATAATGAGGTAATAGATATTTTGAGAATGAGTAGAGAACTATTTTTGGTCTACTGTGGTGTTTTGGAAGTATTTCAACATGTACATACTTACTATACATCCATGTACAAACAGTCAGAAAGACAGGACACTATCCTCATCTTGGCTTCGACTCAGGAAAAAAGATGAAAAGATAGAAAGCTATAACGGCAAGAAGGCAAGAGGAAGATGACCTCAGTGATTACACAGTCCATCCGCTCTCTCTCTGAATAATTTGACAAGTAAATTAAATAAATAATTGCACAAGTCTTCCGCAGTGAAGTCTTGTTTTTCTTCTATTTTCCCGCTAACACAAGCTCTGCTCCATCAGGACTGTTGCCAGATTTGCGCCTGGCAGAGAGTATCAGACCAGCAGGCTCGGCTTACAGGTCCTGCATAATTCTGTTTAATCACAACAACTGTATGCCAGTGTTGTTGCCACATCGGCACTTTTCCCGATGCCAACTCTCTGATTCACCGTGTGTGTGCAGTTAGATTTTTTTTTTTCTCTTCTTCTCAGTGTTTCCCTTATTTTCAAAGTTGTGTACCTTTTTTGGATTCTTCTCACATGCTCATGCTGTCCTAATACATTTACATATGTCACTTATCATTTTCTCTTTTCTCCTTTCACTCCAGCCCCAGTCTGACCTAACAATCCTCACGAAATTGATTTCTCCACAGCTTCCTTGACTTCTGCTGTTTCCCCACAGTGTATCAAGGATGTTAAACAAAAACATCAGGGGAAAGAGATGTGCTTCACTTGTATTTAGACTTCTGGAAATAAAGAGAAATCAAAAGAAGGTGTGAAAAGAACTGGAGAATAATACCAATTTTTCCAGTGCTGAGTGCCGGGGGTCGTTCTATTATTCATTGAGATTATTAAAAATCCAACTTGTCCTCTTTCTCGGGTCTTTCTTCTCTGCCTTTCTTCTCTGCACATATAGCTAAATAGGGTTGCTTCCCTAATATTCCTTGGCATGCATCAAAGCAAAGACAACAGAGGATTGGCTATGCAGGTCAAAAGTTCACACAGGAGGAGGTCTGAACCGTATTCATTTCTTTCTTTTCAAACTGCAACTTTCTTTTGAAAATAACTTCCTCTTTAGCATTCAGGTGGAGTATTTCATCTTGTAAACTGCTGCTGTCACAGCCATCCTCCCTTGCATAAACCTGCATAAACTTCCAATAAAGCAGCACAGCCAGGACCAAACTACTTTTTTTTTTTATATCACTAACAGCATTTATCTTTCTACTGCTCGTCTCATATCAGCTCAAAAGTTGCATGTAGACATTTGCGTAATAATATACTCAGGTTTTTTTCATCCTCTCGCCTTTACAGATGAGAACTCAGGTGGAAGTCATTTCTCGCTTCAGTGAATCTAAATTCCCCGTGCTATACACTGTAACTTGATACCATTACAGAGCTCCATTTAACAGGTGAGCGCTTAAGAGCACAAGAAAGGAACTCAGATGTAGACAGACTGAACCAGCAACATGTACGTCATGTACAGAACTTAGCCTTCCAGGGAAATGTTATAAAATTTTAAGCTCTTTTCATATTTGAATAGATGTGTGTTTACTGGCATAAGGAGAAAACGGCATCCCAAGAGACTAAGAGGGTGCATACCAAAGTTAACAACTAAGAGCACTTACATTTAAGGAGGCCAATAAACGTGGTAATGATTCATTTAGTTTTAATACCACTTTAGAGAAACCCTTCAGGTGAAAAACTACTTTCTCAGCAATGTGTTCTTCAGGTAAACTTTATAATAATAATGCACTGCGGTGGCTGTCTGCATCACCTCTCAACACTCTTTCCACAATAACAGCTTCTTTCCCAGGGTGACAGCACAGGACATGTAATCACAAGGAAACCAAATTAAAGGTGCTTTTGTCTGTTAAAGTCTCATCCGAGAAACCGTTCACCTCCAAGGAGAGTTACAATTAAACTCAATGTCATGGAGGCAGCTGAACAACCTGGGCTGTTATTGTTTGTGGTTAGAGCGCAGTGGGGGAACATCAACCTCTTAGCCAGCACTTAGTGAAGGTTGTTCTGTTGCTATGGCACGGCGGTTAGGGAAATAGAGAGAGGATGGGGGGGTGGGGGGTGGACAAGGAGACGTGGGAGATTCAGTTGTGTTGGTCCTGTTTCCATGCTGAATCCTCAAGGGGTCTTGTACACAGAGGAGTACAGTGTGCAGCTGACTCTTTCCACTCCCAGCTTCCGGGTCTTAATATCAGTCCGGTCGGCTGGAATTTACTGAGATAAACTACTCGTCTTAAAATGCAGACACGTGAAATGCTCCGCCACGGAAGAATCATACTGTGTGAAAGAGGCACTATCAGCAACAGGTAATGGATGGACCCTGTAGCAGCACAGTGGATATTAGTTACTTACTTCCAAACTCAAGGGCTCAATTTCCAGATTCATAGCCGAAAGTTCACTGCTGCGACTTCATCTTTATCTTTAGCTGAACTGTTTCAACTGCTATTAGTCATCTCACGGTTTGGTGAGCACAGCAAACAACTTATTTCTTAATGATTCTCAAGCACAAAACAATCAATATAGACAAAGTATCATTAAGTGTCAATGCATTGTGATGTGTAATATATACAGTAGAGTACAATAATAAATCTTTGCTTCTTACTATGACCTCATGTGTGTTAACTGATCAATCCTGATGAAGAATCCCTTTTCCCCTGTGGAAGACCATTTGCCCTGCGTGTGTTTGACATGGCTCCTGCACTGATGAAGGTAAATTAATTGGGAATATGCAACTTTAAAAGGTTGAAGAAGTTCCATTGATGTTAGTTTTGCATCCTGCATCTTTATTCTTGTGGAAGTCTGCCTCGACTCTAAATATACATGACCTGAAGACAAATTTTCACCCCAGAACCAAAACCTCCATCAATTTGGCACCTAATCTTAAATCAGTAATTATAAACTCCAGATTTCCAAAGCCTGGATGAATGGATAAACAGGACAACATCGGCACCATGAGACAAACCCAACTGTTGAGTGCAGCTTAAAACATTGGCAGCACGTTTCATTGGAAAAACTTCAAGAAAACAGATGAATAGCAGCATTAATACTAATAAAACCTCTAAAAGATGATTACCTTGGCCGTCTTAATCACACAGCTTTGATTAATTTGGTGCTGCATTAAAAGGCACCTCTCACCTAAACATGACAAAACTGTTTAGTCAGAAGTATCTGATCTCGCTACTACTACAAAAAATTATATAGACAGAATTACACTTCAAAAGGACAGCAGCAAAGGTGATGATGAATCAGGGCACTTAAGGTCAATGTTAAGCTTTTCAGTGTGTAGTACCTCCACAGTAATACCACCTGCCTTGTTCTGTGAAAACACCGACGGATAAGTGAGCAGTCTTCTCCACAGCGATATTCTTATTCTTTCTTGGATACACCGTTGAAAGTCGCCGCAGCCTTATTTCCCTGTCATCTATTAAAATGACGGAAAACCGCGTGATGAGGATGACACTGAAACTATTTCAAATTGCCAAAGCCACCTCTGTATAATAAAATACTCATGGGCCTCGACAGACATTATTGAATACTTTAAGGTTTCTCTTAGATTTGATTCTGCTCCCTGCTCTCCAGCAAAACATAATTACTATCAGTCCCTCAGGTAGTGAAAGATGAACGTATAAGACACCGGTGGTGAAGTGGATTGGATTGGATTAGATCATTTATGACTGAAGTATATGATTAATTTGTCCTTATACTCCCATATTATTGATTCTTCCTGCCTTAATGCCCTAGCAGAGTACGATCAGTTATTCAGACAACACTGAGCATCTAGAAAACAACTGAAATGTGAACGCTGCTCTGGACTACAGGCGCTCAGCTCAGCATAATTAAGTCAACATCCTCCTCAAGGAGCCTCGCAGAAAAGCCGAGCTGGCTCATGACAAGTTAAGAGGATGTTGTGTGAAACGTGTGTGGGCAAAACCATTGTGTAATGTACTTTTGTGTTCAATGTTTCTGTGTGTGTGTGTGTGTGTGTATAAAAAAAACCTGCATTCTGTGGGAATTGACAAAACTACAGCCCCCCACACCCCCACAGGGGTTTCCACTTGTGCTCAGGTTGAGTTTGAGTGAGTCTATGCTAGAAATCATATGAGGCCATCAAAGTCTTTGCACTAATAGGAAAGATAAATATGTCATTTCCTGGGTTATCTGGTGCAACAAAGCTAACAGAAGAATGAGGGAGATGTCAGTCAACTAGCGTCTGTACACACCCACAGAGTCCTGAGAGAACATCTAGCCGACAGTAACCAGCAAAGATAACTGAAATCACTTGTGTGGGTGAACCATGAAGGGCTAAGTAGGGTTGCCACGGTAGTCGATGTTACCGGTGTTCAGGCACAAACTGATGAAATACCTCGCCCACCGGCCTCACTGTCTTTTTTTCTTTCTTTTTTTTTTTTTTTTAAATAGACATAAAACCCATTTGGTTCAATTTTGCATATCAGCAGCAGTTTGACAAATAACAAACGCTCAAAATACTCATTATTCATACTTATTCGGACGCTACAATCATAAACTGAAGGTGTCTACTCCGTGCAGCAGCAGAGCAGAGGTGCAGAGCAGAGTCGCATCACATAGTAGCAGAGTCTTATCACGTGACAAGAGGAGAGTTGACTGACAAGAAATTGGCGGATGATTTGGTGCACAAGCGAAGAAGCGAAAAGCGGCTATTTGGCAATATTTCGGATTTAACCCCAATGGCAAAAGGGAACCTGATAACATCAGTGAAGCAATCTCTAAACTTTGCCAGATGAAGGTGGCAGCATGTGGAGGTAACACTCCTAATCTACAGATACTGAACCGACACGTCTTCTTCGTCATTTTGTCTATTAACCCAGTGGGAAAAGTTCCACACCCTGGCATCTCTAGTTCTTAGGACATAGTTTCGTTTCAGTAGAGGGCGGGACACAACTGACACTTTGTTTTGTCACTGAAGTCATGTTGAGATGTCACAGCAGAAAGGACGAATGAAATTAATGGTGGCTGAATCCCATTTAGCCACTTCAGGGTCCTGGTATCGTCACACTGCCATGATCTTGCAAGGAACAGACTATTCTGAAATTATGTTATCCATAATGCTCGATTAAAAAAATAGAAATTCTACAGAAATCTCTGCATTATTAAAGCACTAACCCTATAATCACATTCTGTTTCCTGGATAGAGATTTGATACTTTATTTTTACAGTGTACAGTGTTCTGTCTTTTCCTGTCTTATCTTTTATTGACAGAGATTGATTTGAGAGAGAGAGAGCATGAACTGTAAATAAAAACAACAACGTGACAGGACTTCTCTGCTCTGAGTAGTAGACAATCGTCCTCTCAGGCTACGTACAGCCACAACCACCTACACCAGGAAGTTTTGGTAGCCTGTAGCAGCCTGTAAAGCTTAAGTGCTGAGAGTGTATGCCTGTACACTGTTGACTATTTACTTCATTAGTTTATTAGTTCGGTTGTTAGTGGACCTACTCCAGGTGTAGAGGGAAGTTTTTCTACTAATCTATCGAATCACTGAAATAAAGCCGTGTAGCAGCCATTTCCTGGATATTATTTTGAAGTACACATGGAAATATCTTTTTTGATTGGGTTAATAACGATCAGAGTTTATCCTTTAGTTTTTTATGTTTCACAAGAACAAAATCCGTTATATTCTGCTTCTGTCTACTACAGCAGTGTGCCTGATTGTCCCGTGAGAGGCCACATTTCTGAGGGAAATACTGTAACCCTGACCACCTCTCTCTTGGGAAGCCAATCAGCAGAATGAGGGACTTTTAAGCTGCCATTTAAGCCACCCCATCGCCATGGTGATTCTTGCTCCAAGCTGGCATGTATGGATGCGAGCGGGATCCCCTTATTAGTTGGCTGAAGGTCACCACTGGAGACAACACTCGTGATATTTGTTGACATTTTGCAAATGGACAGCAGCTCCCATTACACCTCACCTCACATGGCCACAGAGAAGGCTGAGCGAGAGATAATTTCAAGTGAAGTTTTGAGGGGAAATTAACGATGAACGAGTTTATCGACTGAACCCACTGCTGGGAGGCCAACATTTTGACTTGGACTGTACATCTGTTTTTCATGCAGCAGTTAATGAAAGAGCAAACGCAGATCGTGAGGCTGCGATATTGATGAAATAATTGCCAGTGTCAATGCGTTATCGAATACCCTCAGCCAGAACAGAATTAAATTGTCCCATTCTCTTGAAACCCAGCGATTATCTTTGACAGCCTAATCCTACCAACACACTGTACTCAATGATCCATCATCTGTGTTTGAACACTGCTTCATTAGGCCAGTAGGCACACAGAATATTCCTCTGATAGCATGGGGGTTCGATGGGAAGAGACTCTGTATTGTTCAGCATAGAGAGCATGGTGTGTGTGTGTGTGTGTGTGTGTGTGCGTGTGTGTAGAAGAAATGGGTGAAAGTGAGCGAGCCACAGAATTATTTGAAGGTTGTGGGTCTGACACTTTTGAGCGTGCTGTCTCTGATCAGAACACTGCTGCATATGAATGACCCCCTACTTACTCACTATGAATGTACAATGCACTGGGAGTCTTTCTTTATCCTTCTCTGTCTTTCTCAAACCCCCACACACACACACACACACACACACACACACACGTACTCTGAACTGTTTGACAGGATGCAAATGCTTTGACAGAAAATGTGATTCATTATGGCCGTCACTGCTCTCTTGTCAAGCTACATTACAGAGGATATCATGCAACATGTTATACTGTGTGACATGCACGAGACTTGGCAATGATGCAATGACACCCTTTAAACTTGACTAATTAAACACGGCACCGTCAAACAGTCGCTTTAATTCCTCTTACCTAAAATCTAAAAAGATTGTTTTGTGTGTTCAACTGGGCACGCATCCGATAGGTCAAAGCACTCCTGTGATACGATGTGAGCAAATCACAGTACATAAATAGATATGGACACACACTCAGAACATATTAGTCTGTAGTATGCAACTCTATGCAATATTAATGAACCCCATCAATTATGAATTGGATGTATGGTACTTCCCACTCCATGCCGTGTGAGCAAACATTCTTTGTGCATTATCATTCAATGCAACAACGACACACTTGCTTTTACTTGCTCTTTTACTGATATCTTATCTTTCTGCTTTCTGTGCTTAGCTCAATGCATTCCTCTGTGTCTCACTCTCTATTGCTCTCAATTTGACAATCAGGCTTCACATTGTGGATTAAATAGAAGAAAAAGTGGCACGACTCCACTGTGTTTATAATGTCCTTTAGTGAATATTTAGAAGCACCTTGCTGCCTTTTTACGTCTCCCTTCCTGCCTTTGTACTCTGTTGCCTCAGATTCCTGTACATCACATGCTGCCCTGGGTCCTAATCTGTCTCTGCCCATCTTCATCACACTCTGGAGGTTTGAACCATTGCATCGAAAGCAGGTGCAATGCGAATTTAAAACACCGGCTAGACCCTGGACCGCCAACATGTGCATTTTAAGTGATTCTACCTTAGATATCAGCGTCTGTCCGGTGTATCTTCCCTAACCTGTAACAAAACACAGAGCAAGAGAACTCATCTGTCCTCAAACCATCCTGCATCCCTCACACACCCAGAAGGCAGGGACCTGTGTTCTTACCTTCTCCCCCCAGCTTGATTTCCAGGCCCTCCAGGGAGTTGGCTGAGTCCCCCTCCTCCAGGGAGAGCCTTCCAAACAGGCTGCCAGCCATGGTGAACAACACCTCACTACAGTGCACACACTCACAGTAACACACCCAATACAGTATCTGAGGCAGACTGAGAGATCTCTCTCTCTCTCTCTCTCTCTCTCTGTCTCTCTCTCCCTATCTATCCCTGATTCTCTAGCTCTTTCCCTCCTCTCCACCTGCTCTTGACGTGAATGTGTATAAGCTATGCCTGGCTGAGCGTCTTTTCCTCTGCATGAATGAATGGAGACGAGAGAGTGTTGTGGGCATGAGCAAAAGAAGGTGGAAGGGGTGGGGGGGTATGATGCTTTCTCTAGGAGGAGGGAGAAAAGGAGGCAGTTAGATTTTCCCTCCAGGCTTCCCTGTGGGGGTTAACGAGGGGAAAGAGCAGCAGAAGGCAGGCTTATAGGAAGGAGGATTGGTCAGGGAGGCGGTGCGGAGGGAGCTGACATGTATCTGAGTGACCCTCTACATCTGATATCACAGACACAGGTACAAACACAGCACGCCTCGCAGATGTACTGTAAGTCATGGGTGCTTATTGGGAAATTTACATTTGTGCTTTCTGCTCATAACTCGAGGAAAAGTATGTCTGAGCTTCTTCGCTGACGGGAGTTGAAATATATCTTATTGTTTCCAATCAAAACTGACCCTTCTGTAACCTGTCTCCCAGCCTGCACAGACAATAGGCTTGTTGAAAAGGCTGCTTTTCAAATTAAAGGAAAAAAAAGACATGAATTGGTTTGGAGAAACAATTTACTGTGTTACTAAAAACGCCAGTTATCCAGCCTCAGCCCTCAGCTAGTGTACAGATCAAGAGTGACTGAAAGCCCATTACAAAAAAGAAACTACACACACATTTTAACTCTCCGTGGAACTGCTTTTCCCCCGCTATCCGACAGCTGACTGCCGCAATCTATTACAGCACGGTAAAATACTCTAAAGCTTCTACTATAGAGGTCTAGATTTGGCCCTCTGTTAAGAAATATACTGAGTCTTAATTTTCCAATAATCTGGCCATGGTTTTTCAATCTTCTATGTCTCTGGATCAAGTGTACTTAGCACTAAGTGAAGAGGAAATGAACGGAACAAGTGCCAGGTTAGAATTGAATAATAATAGGCACCTTTTTTTGGCACTGAAACAAGAAAATATAATTCTACTGTTGTCAAAATATCACCGTTTTAACTTTCACATAAATGCCAAGGTTTACACCTGAAAGGTAACTTTGATATGATGCCAACAGGAGACCATCTCATTGAGATCATCCCGCACTGGCGACACTGTGATGCCAAATTTGACTTGGATTCCAGCAATTCCATCAAAACACAAGGGTGTAATCCGTTTCTTTCTTATTTTAGGCAAAAATAGTTGGATATTTTCACCGTGGGGCCAGTTTTATCAACCAGTTTGCACAGCCTGGGATTTACTGCATTAACAGAACACTGTTTGGAGAGGGAGCCATGTTTTCAGTCATTGGAGTTTGTTAAATTTTGCATAGACTAGTGTGAAGTGCCAGACTGAATGTCTTTACAACATCTTTCCTTTAAATTTTTTCTTTCCCAGTAGCACTGGAGTTGCGCCAAATTGTCTCCTGACATGAAAAATACGATTAAATTCTAATCCATCTGATCGAAAAACACCAGCCTTCTTTAAATAAACATCCATATGTTTAAAAAAAAAAAAAAAAAAGTTGAACTGGGTAAGAAAAGCTATTACTGTAATTGACTAACTATGACGCATAAAGGCATTCAATGCTGATCACAAATCACTTAACCCTGATTATCCATCAATCCGTAATAAAAGACTCACTTAATGCCTCCAAAGAAAAATGTTAACGTGTATGTGCGTGCGTGCACTCGCACCGATTCCTTTTTACTACTGGCCACTAATGCAGACTCAACGTGCATGTGTGCATGAGTGAAGGACTGCGAAGGATACAACGGCAAATCCTCTGAGGCATGACTGATCTAAGACTGGAGTTTTAGCGCTCTATTAGCCAGCTCATTAAGTCACATTAGAACTCGGGAGATGAGATACATGTCCTGAGTGCTGGAATAACCACCAACCGTTCAGTATCTCCTCCCTCTTCTCTCTCTTGATATCTCTTTCTCTCTCTCTCTCTTGCTAACACACACACACACACACACACACACACACACACACACACACACACAGATGATCATAGCGAGACCAAGCCACTTACCAGAGTCAGAGCTGGATGTTGCCACGGGCATTTTAAAAATTGGTTCCTCCCAGTATCCTCCACAAAACGTGTTAAGTCAACTGCAATGAAAGAGAGTGCAAAAAAAGAGTGAAGGGAGTTGCAGTGAAAACATTAATGAAGCACTGAATGTGAATTTGAATGCAAAAACCCCTCGGTTGTCAGACCACTGAGGCAGAATTAAGGCTGAAACAAGGGAAGGAGGGTTGAGTTGTGTTGTGAGGTTGAAGTCTGTCACGTTCAATACAACAAATCCTTTTCTGTAATAATCAGAGCCTGTGGATATTCCCAATTTTTCTAACCAGGCTCCCACACACGACAACTGGTATCTAACATTATTAATGCCTAAAAATAGAATAAGCAGTTGCTCTGGTAACACCCAAACAGTCATCATGTCCATCAGGAATACTATTGGCAACAGTTGGAAAGACAGAGAGAGCGGGTGAGTGAGTGAGTGGGCAGGCCAGCTAACATTAGCTTAGTGAGGATCTCTGTTGATTCTAATTGATCCATTTAACATGAGGCAGCAGGAAAAAAGCAACAAGCATCGCAGACAAAAGAGTGGGAGACTAAGCATCTGTTGTCCTGAGATCCAAAATTGGCTTCTCAGGTGAAGTGGAATCTGGGAAAGACACACAGTGAATAGCAATTAGGAGCTAAGGAGGGAGTGCCGGGAACACGAGCAGAACAGGCAATCAATGGTCATGAGGGTGAAGAGAGACAGAATGAAGAAAATATAAGAGGGATGAGGAAGAAAACTGTCAGGCAGGAAGGCTGTGGCTGTGGGGAAACATAAGGGTTGTGTGTGTGTGTGTGTGTGTGTGTGTGTGTGTGTGTGATTGGAGAGAGGGGGGGCAAGAGAGAAGGAGAGAGATCAAACAAGAACAATGGTGAGGAAGAAAGGAGTGCAGCTGATGAGGGAGAGACTGTGGTATCCAAGGATGCTAATTCCTGGTTGCCATGACAATAGCGATCCATGATGGAACCAGTGCCGTGGTGACCAAAACCCAGCAATGTCACCACAGGGTCACTGTGTGTGCGCATGTGTGCACTATGTCAACATATAAATCCTATTTCAGCCTCCTCATCACCATCGATCAGATTTGTGGTGATGAAGAATCTTCACAAAGTGCTCCAGCGTTTGAGGAATTACACTGAAAACAGGGGAACAATCAGTGATATTACAAATGACTGCTACACTCTAAATGTTTCCTGTCTGGCTTCCAATGTTATATATTTAATAAACGGATTAAATGAATTTCTTCCTTCAAAAGGAATCACATTTCTCTTTTACTACTGAGCAGCCAACATTTCTAAAATGACTTTACTGGGTGACATTTTTCATTTAGAAAGCTTCTTTTATCACTAACTTCTTTTCTAGCTTCTTCCAGCCCAGTCCTATGTAATTCTAATAATTTTATTCTCTGCATACAGATCAAAATATTCCCAAATCCTATTTGTTCAGATGTTTGCAGGTCTGCAATTTTGTGTCTAAGCACTTCATCAGTGCATCCCTAGGCACCAGTTAAAATATTCATCTTATAAACCATTAAGTGGGAACCCACTGGAGAAGGGCATATTTCAGTTATAATCTAAACATATTGATCCACCAAACTGGGACAATGGTATTACTGCCTTTCATACCTCCATCCAAATGCAGGTTGGAAAAATTCATTTCAGACTTCATTACGCTAATGACCGCTCAGCTTTAAATTCATCCCTTTGTAAATCTGTTTTTCGTCAACCAATAATCCTTGCAATAACCTGGTTTATTCTGCCATATGTTTTGATCCTTTTGGGCTTCTATATTTAACTCCCTCCCTTTGTCTTATATAATAAATCTATTTATCCTAACCCACGGACATGTCATATCATATTTGGAATAGTAACACCTGAACTCAGCGTAACTGGCTCAGAGAAACGCTGTCACATTGTGCTTTTTCCTTGTATTCATTTTTGGTTAAGTGTAGGCAACTTCATTATGTTTTTGAGGTCAGTCAAAGGTTCAGTTTTTTGTTCTTCATTTTCAAGCTGAAGCTGGTTTAATTTCACTATACATGATGGAACGACGTGTTTACTTGTTCAACAGCTGTAACTGAACTGCTGCTACTGGTGTGACACTGAAGCACATTCTTAGATGCTGAAGGACCAAGTGCTTTCACAAAAACTCTGATCTATGTGGATCAGGACCTTAATACCACATACCAGTCCGCCAGGCTTATCCGTGGCATCCTGTGTTTGCACTGTGAAATGAGTTTGTTAAAAGTATGCGGAGACCACACGGCAGCTAAGAAGTCAAAACCGATTGCAGCAGGACTTGGCGACGCTGGGCTGGGCTGACACACTTGAGGCTGGGGGGGGCAAGATCCTCTCTGCTCTTTGCCTCTGCCACTGTCCTTGGCTCCTATTTTATATTCTCGATGGGGTAAAATTAGCCAAGAGCTAGTGATGGTGCAGTCATCACCAGTGGTGGCATTTTCTTGGTATTTTCTGGCAGAAAAGCATGGACATCTCACAAGAAGTGCAACCAGTAATCAAACTCTACAAACAAGGATTAAACAAGTACTCCTGTAAATACTTCTAAGACTACTATTGTAGTTGATGAGGTCATGTCAATGAGGTGAAAACTGGTATTTTCACACAAATTGTCTTTCTGCTGCAGATGGAAAAGATGCTGCTGCTGTGGGTCAGTGTGTCTCCACAGTAATATTGTGTATATGTAAACTGTCTCATAGTGATTTTTTCCCTCTGTCTTTATTAGTCAAAAAACACACACGTGCAGTCACACACAAACACTCACCCAATTCCCCATCTTTCTCAGTGAATTGCAGGAACAGACCAGCTCGATAGCACAGCTGCCATGACATCACATTCGCAGACCTGCTATCATCTCTTCACTGTCAATCTATTAAAACAAGAGGCCAGCTGGGTGTGTGCTTTTGGGGGGGGTGTGGTTTTTGTGTATGCACATTGATCTACAATTATATATTTTAGACATTTTTTTTGAAGCCATATATCCCTTTCCAGTGAGTTCAAATTCCTGCATCACCCAAGTCTTACATAAACTAATAACGAGGGCAAAGGTCGAGGTTTTGGTGCTTTACAAACATCCCTGAAATTCAAGAGAAAAAGTGCTCCCACCTTTTTATTTTATTTTATTTTTTTATTTTTTTATTGAGATTGGATGGTCTTTTTCCACTATTCATTGAGGATTGTGACTTATTTAATTCAAATTACTTTTCCTTTGCTCTTGAAGATTTTTGCCCTCTGTCACTCTGACATGAAACCAATGCACTGTGGTAAATTACTTTCACAAATATTTCTCTATCAGCAAAGATCCCCAGCAACGGTTGAGTGAAATATCTATTTCTTCAATGTAATGCTTGCAGACATATCAAAAATACAACTGCAAATAAAGCCTCCGTTCGAACATGCAATTTAAAAAAAAAAAAAGCATCTTCCACCACATTTTGGCCTACAGCAATGAAACAAGTGGTGGCCCAGGTGTTAGTATGCCAAGTGTAAAATGCCTTGAGCTGTTCCCAGTGAGGCTGCATTAAAATCTGTCAACATGCTTACACACACACACACACACACACACACACACACACACACACACACACACACACACACACACACACGTACATACATACATACATACATGCACCAACGACCAAACAAGCCCTAATCCACACATGCAGCCTGGCGTCAGGCCTAAAAATAGCCCTGTGCTCCCACAGGTTCAGCTCCTCTCATTACTTTACAAGGGAAAACTGTCGTATCCAAGACAACCATGAGCAGCTCTTCGCCTTTTTCCCCGGCGCTTTGCCATGGCAACAAGGGAAAATGCGTAAAATAATAATAAGTTGGAGCTAAAATTGGATCTATTAAAAGGTTTGAGCTATACTTCAACACAGAGCTGCTCTTTATCTGAGGAAATGATTTTCTATCAGCATCATAGTTGAAAAAAAGACTGCAGCATTCACACAACAGACAGGGAATCAATTCTGACAGAACTCACAAGCCAAAACTAAATGCTTTAACAGCAATTTCAGAGACGAGGTCTAATGAAATTGAGCAATATTTCAACTGTGATTTCAAAACTGTTGTTTTAATACATATAAACTTTACAGCTGACACTAATCCTCAGAAAGACAGACAATCCTGTCAGAGTTTATACTTTTCTTACAAAACTATTGGAGTGTCACTTCAGAGGCTTCGTGGAAACTATCATAAGAGCTTCTTTTGAGTATCTTGAAGAAAGCACTAGTATGTTTATGCTTCCCTGTTGTCAGACTAAACTTTCTCAAAAGACAGTATTAAAGCAATTCATTCAATCTTGCATCACGCCCAAGTCACTACAAATGCCACAAAAAATCTAAAGTCTGTGTCGAAGTCCTTTGAAGGAGAGTATAAATTCAAAAGCGGTTTAAAGTAGTCAGTGCTGAATGTTTGAGCGATTTCAAAAATCAAGGTGTACACAAACTGTGTAACTGCGTGGAAAAGAACATTTGATGTATTTTTCCTTGGTGCATATTGAGCATAAAGTTACTATGAAGCTTCATCTTAACATGCCAAGAAAAATCTAATCATGAATGATTAACCATCAGCTAACAGCATGGGGACTCATTAGCCAACTCAGAAACATGAACAACTCAGAGATTCTCAAACAGTTAGAAAAGTAAGAACTATGTTTTTATTTTTTTTTGTCAGCATGACACAAGATTGACCACTATCAATAGATAAAACCTGAAAACAAGACATCCAATAAATGCTGTTCATCTTAGTGTTGTGAGTCTTCCTTTCCCCTCAGCCCCATACAGATTAGTGTAATTAGAATTAAATGTCATGTACATACCACTGAGAGGCTAAAGGAGTCAGGCAAAGTGCTGAGAGCCACCCAGGGAACATTTACAATCACCACCCTACCTGGACTTCATTAAAGGTCCCCGCTCCTTTCATTTTTATGAGGAAGCAGCCATGATGGAATAGACTAAATGAATGACACTGTCTCAATGTCACTCAAATCTCTCTTGACACATCCTCTGGTGGTTACAGCCCAAATATTACAGAGAAAATCTCCACTTTTAGTGCAAGATGGTTACACTGGCTTGCCCATGTATTTGGCTGATACTGGCTTTTATTAAAGATCAGACATTTCAGTGAGTCTGGTGTAAAGATATTGAATGTCAGCCCAATATAATTGCTCTCAGCAATAAATACATACAAGACTAAGAGTTTATAGCAATGCTATCAGCTCTGTGAGGCTATATGTTGGCTTTAAGCTATATGGTAATGTCAGCATGCTAACATGCTCTTAATGACAATGTTAACATGCGGCTGAGGTAATGATGACCATATTCAACCTCTAACATTTGTCGAATAGCATTAAACAAACTACACAAGTAAAGCTGAGGCTGATGGAAATGCGGATTTTAACCTGATGGTACTGAAAGATAAAAAAAATAAATCACAGGATCACCAAAGTGAATGTAAATTATCAAAAACTGTCTGGACATTTTGCTCTAAACGACAGAAGTCAACCTCATGGTGGCTCGACAGGAAAAGTCAGGGAACCTTCCAAGTCAGATGTCACTGTCCTCTGGGGAATATGAATGTCTGTGCAAGATTTTGTGCCAATCCATCATATACATGTTGAAATATTTCACTTTGAAAAGTGAACATTTGGTACATGAAAGGTCAAGAGAATCACCAAAGCCATTAGGACACTCTGTTCATCAAAGCAATCCATCCAGTATTTCTGTCAAGATATTCCAGTCTGGACTGACAGACTCTGCCATCCCTAGACATTGCAAAGCAAACAATATTAAAAATAAGATTAAAAATCCACATATACAAATACAGTAATGAAAATGAAATAATTCAGTTCTCACAGCACAGCCCCTGTACATGGAGACCTGTGCCGACCGGGGGTGAGGTGGCAGGTGTGAGAGTAAATGAGCAGGTCATTTTTTTTGATCGACACCGAAGAGGTTGGGAAAAAGATGCTGAGACTACGTGAACTGCCACTGATTAATCTCCCTGTGGAATCGAGTGTGGATGGGCTCTGCTTCTGGAGCCTTTCACTCTGCCAGCTACAGTTGATTAGAATTCCTGTTTGATGCAGTAATTTATCATTCAGTCCATCAAAGCAGTAAAACTGAACAGTGTCACGGTCAGGCACCATTGAAGGTGTTCTTATGAAGACTATTCTGTTTGTGACATCAAATAACCAGGATGACATCTGACTTCTTCTGTATAATAAGATTTGGGCGAGGATCAGGGGTCACACAGGGATAGCTCTTTGAATTTTTCTGAATTAATTACCAATGTTAAAGGATTTGCATTAATTTAATGTCATGTATACATTACTCTGAGGCTCAGATATGTCACGGTCACATTGTCTACACTACCATGCTGCCATTTTTTTTCTGATTCGATCCAATTTCATGTCTCGTACAAAATGAATTCCAGTCTTCCTGAAAAACTTTAGAGCATTTAGAGCAGAGAGTGTATTTTTAAACGTCTAAGGAGTCTGATTTCAAGCAGAGTTCTTAAATCGTTAAAGAAGTGCTTAGACTATGGTTCTGTCGAAGTAGAACCAGACCTGCTGATCTTGTAGCCAATCCCCAAAGCTGTCAAAAGCAGGGAAATTTATGGTAAACCTCCCACTTCCAAAACAGAAACTGATAAGACGGCTGAAGTTTCTTTAATCCCAGTCAAAAACTCTTAAAAAATGAGACCTATCTGTGGTGTCATATGAAAATCCAGCAGGGGGGATTTTCATTTTGATATAAGTAACTATACATTACGCATATTTTAGGCAAACTGCACTAAATGCTCATGATAATATGAGCTTTGATTTCAAAAGACTGCTCCAAAACAACAATATCATTCTCAATTCCTTTGTGCAACAGATGCTTTACAGATCAGTCATGTAAAGACCTGTATAGACTAGATGGACTCTTCATATAGAACAATGTTTAAAAAACATTTTAATTTATGCTTTCATTATCATTCCTGGCTGCTCTTTTGTCTAGGGCACAATCTTTACAAGGTTTTTATTCATACTGAATTGACAACATAAATTCCCAACCACGCACACATACACAAACATTTTAAGTTTGAAAAAGCTAAAGCTTAATGTTGTAATTTATGAAATAAATGTACATGTAAACTGACGTTCTGTTAATAACCCTCAAATCTTCCCTTTCTCTTCCCTGCACACAACTGGATAGTGTCTCTACTATCACTTGAGATACATTAACTCTTGCTGATAGAGGTCATTTGAATAATTCCTCCACAGTAATCAACAGTCCTCACAGTGTGACTCTTGTTTCAGTTAATGCAGCCGTGACCATTTCTAACATAAAAGACAACAAACTGAAAATCAAGTTAAACAGATGGATGTCCAATTGAATCAATATCAACAGAAACCCAAATATTTATTCATTTATTAATATTTCTGTCATTTAGATAAAATTTTCAGGGAACAATAACTAATGTAGATCTTGGCAAGATCAAAAAAAAAAACCTCTCACCTTATGGACAATTTTAAGGTGATAATATCCCGTCGTGCATCAGTGGCTAGGTAAGAAATATGGTACAGTGTATAAGGACCTGGAAAAATAACATGCCTTTAAAATAGTGAACCATTACAACAATTATTGAAGATAGAGTGATGTTTGGATTCGTGCTCTGAGTGAATAACTGGGTCGTGCTTATATATAAATGAAACTGTATTCCCTGCCAGTGGCAGTTATTGAGAAATAATTAGTTTGTTTCCTTATATATGATTCTCATTTTAGATTTTGTATATAGCCGTCAGTGTGCACACACACACACACACACACACACACACACGCGCACACATATATACATACATGTTCGTCTCTATGTGTGTGTGTTTGTCCACATGTGCTCTAACATCTGTGCACGTTTTGATTGGGCATGCGCAATGGCAAAGAACAGGTGCATGACGTGCATCCACTCATTGTTATCAACATTATTATTTGATTCAATTTCCCTCGTTCAGGCTGTGGTAATTCTTAGTTAAGCTGTCATCGATACTGTAGTTGTGTTTTACCTGTGGTCGCTGTACAGGTGCAAATAGCCTGGGGTCAATTAAGCTAGCTTAACAAAAAAAATGACATGTAGCTACTGATTGAGGAACAAATAAGGCGCACGAGACCGTGGAAGGGGGAATTGCGTAGCTCTCTCGTGCCCAATGTGCTTCGATAAAAAATGGTCCACGAGGTTTGACAATAAGTGGATTTCAGCGTTAATTATGCGGGTAATTAGACTTCATCTGTTCGGGAGGTCTTACTTAGAAGACATGAAATAACTGCCTGCGTGTAGCCTTCCAGTAGCCACCTGGCGAGTGGGGAAGGTGGACTACATCTCTGGCAAGGCTTTGATTGAAAAACGGCATATTCGTTATCTACTAACATCAAACTGAACAGCACGTTTTCTCCGTGAAAAATAAGAACAGCGAAAGGTTGAAAGCGCTCACCTGTCCGGTTACCTTCGTCTGAGATGCAGCAAGAGGGTTTGAGATATCTCCACTGGTCGAGTTGCAGTTGTTGAAGCACGGCAGGTCTTGTTTAATGTATGCAGTCACTTTCACAACACTGAAGCCAACGGCAACCCACACAAACTGCTATCTTTAACCTAAAACGGCTCGCCTGCCCTCACAAATAGCATCCATTGATTAGAACCTATATTGGTTGCTCGGTTCGCTCTGATCCGGTTTTTCCAAAGGACGCCCAGGACGGTTTTGTGATAACAAACGTGTCTTTCGGTGTGGTACCCCTGTCTGAAGTTGAAGCCTGTCCGCTGCCGTCGATATGAACCCATACAAGACCAGCAATAGGATAGACTAACTTGAAAGTGCACGTTTCCTGGTGATATAGCGGCATCTAGTGGCAACAAGAGCAAGTGCAGTCTGTAAAAACAAGGAATACCAAAGCATGTGTGTGTCTGTTTAATACTTTTATTTCATTCAAGTCTTCATTGTAAAGTAATTGATTTTGATACAAATTATTTACATTTTTGGCCAACTAACAAATAGACGTATGGAAAGGAGCAGATAAACAGAGGGGGGAGAGAGAGAGAGAGACAGAGAGAGAGAGAGAAAGATTTGCATGCACATTAACAAATTGAATACGCAGTCACAAAGTCCAGTGCAGGTTGTCTTCAGTGTTTTTCATTGTTGCTTAATCAAAGGATCAGGGAAGGGTTAATGTTGGAGTGTTTTACCACTGATCGTTGTAGTCCGAGCTGAAAGAGAAGAGAAAAGGCTGTTTAATTAAATGAAATTTACACTTGATGCATCAGAATACAGTTTCAAGAAATAGTAGTGAGTAAGTGAACCCTTCAGAATTACCTCCATTTATGTATAAACTTAGTTACAATTATGAACAAACATAATCTATTTTACCTCATGACACATAAAATCATTGTATTGTTCTTGTCCATACTGAAAAAAAACATTCAAACATCCACAGTGTAGGCTGGAGAAAATATATGGAACCCTTGGCTAATAACATCAACAAAACCTACTTGGAGTCGGGAGTTATCAAAGATGGAGTCCAGTCAATGAAACTAGATTGGAGATGTTGGTTATAGCTACTTTTGTATAAGAAGAATCTGCTGATGTGAACTATGCATCGCCAAAAAAAGAGATCTCAGATGACTTACGATCGAGAAGTGCTGATTTGCATAAAGCTGAAAAGGTTACAGAGTCATCTCAAAGAGTTTAGAGATTCAACAGTCCACAGTCTAACAATCTGTCTATAAATAGAAATTATTTAATTCCGTGACTACTCTCCCAAAAATAGGGCGTCCAGCTAAGATAACTTCAAAAGCACAGAGCAGAATGCACAGTAATGTCAGAGTAACAGCTAAAGGCTTAAAGGAATCACTGGAGCTGGTTAATATATGGTGTATGGTGGCTTTCCACATGAACATCAAAGTTATTCTACCACTGGATGACTTCAAACAAAGAAAGTCCACCTGCTGGAGTCAGAGCCCAAACGTTAACCTTAACGGAGCAGAGCCGCTCACACAAGAAATCCTAAGAATATGTCTGAGGTTAAGCAGCTCCGTACGGAAGGATGGTCCAATGTTCCTCCTGAACATTGTGCAGGCCTGATTAGCAGCTACAGGAAGTGTTTGTTGGAGGCTATTACTACCGAAGGAGGTAACCACCAGCACTGTATGTTCAATAAAGATGCAAAAGATCATAGCTGTTTGTGTGATATTAGTTTAGGGACACCGTGTTTGTCTACATTAACGACTTAGATGAAGATAAGATCACAATTTATGAGCAATCATTCATCAGAAAACCAGGTTTTTGCAAATGATTCAGGTCCTTTTTTTCTCTTCAGATCACCTGCTCAGCTGTCAAAGTATGTGATCGTGACATTGTGACAATGTCATGGGCCAAGAGCAAAGAATATTAACAAGGAACTAAACAACAGCAACGTGATCCTTCTGCAGAAAGGATTAAAGCAATTAAAGCATAATGCTGCACCAACAGGTTTGTTTCTTAAAGATTTTAGATACGGGTGGGTGCAGCCAGATGTATAGCCTCATATATGGCAGGATGCATTAAGCAGAAATGTTTATGCACTATTGTAGATGGCAGTGATAATGTGTTATTTCAATTCAGACTGTTTGCTAACAGGAGATGAAATATTGGTCCATTTTATGTTGGTCTTGTCTCATTAATCATCTTCTTGATTAATTAATAATAACAAACTGATTAATTTTTGTTAATGGATTTGTCTTTCAGAGGCCAACTGTATTTTAAGAATGTTTTTTTCTATCTGTTTCTCTCACCGTGGTTCAGTGTCTTGGCTTGAATCAGCTCCGAACAGCAGCCACGCCACCGCCTGCTCCGGGGTCGACCTCTTCCCATACCTGGAGAAAACCAAACACCAGCATGTAATGACTGCCACTCAACATTAATATGAGATTCTCATTCATGTGAAAGCGCCTCTCTGCTGCACATCCACAGTCACTCACTCAGCATTTCACTGGGTGCTCCTGTGACCCCACCAGCCTTGTTATGAATTTCAACTACAGGACATCTTATTTCAAGACTCATCCAGCTCTGAACAAGGCAAGTTAACTCTACAAAACCCTGTGGAGCTTTAATCAGTGCCACTTCTCTGCTCAATCTCTGCAGTCCAGTCAAAAAAAAGAATAACGCTGTGCATTGCAAAATCAATGCCTGGCCACTAAGGGAGTAAACCTTCCTTTGTTTGAGATGTGGGGGGCTGCACTGGGTGTCACACAGTCCTTTGAGTCTAATGACAGATCCAGCCTCTTTAATTACAGAGCAGGACGGTTAATGATGAGACTATACTCCACTTCCATCACAGGAAAACTGTACACCCACAAGTTTCTCCAAATGGAGCAACAGAATTCAACACAACAGTTATTTGACAAAGCTATCTTGTCAAAACGGAAAATCTTTGTGATATTTTAAGTATGACGGATTAGAAAACAGTACAAACTTAAAAACCAAGAAATTTACTTATAGGTTCAAATAATCTGTGCTACATTTCAAAAGCCAAGATGTGTAATACATCTACAACCATGTATGTATTAAATACTGTGTTATGATCCAGTTGATTCACCTACTATGAATCAAAAGGAAATTATTAGGATGTCTGGTGTTGCTTTATGTCTGTTACAGACATGGGGTCACAACAGAGCTGTTAGCTTCTCCCTGGTCTAAACATTATATACCCATCAGAGGAACAACAGCAAGGCTTTGTAACTTAAGTATAATGACCCAAGGGTGCTCCTTGGCTTTCTAAAGAAAGGATGAACTCTTAACTAGTATCTGAAAGGGTTTTATTTGGGATGAAAAACAGGCCTAGTGTGCGTGAGTTCATGCACTGGGAGAGAGCTCGATCCTCCTTGTGGCTATCTCTGCCAAATTGTCCCTGAGCCAGACTTAATCCCTCACATCAAGGGAGGTGGACTATCTGTCTGACCCCACCAGAGGATGAAAAGTTACCAAAGAAATGCATGTTTTCAGCATCTATTAGTCCCTCTATCTCTCCTTTTTTTTCCCCAGGTCATATATGTTGATTTGAGAGTTAATTACTCTCAGAACTTGGATGTGAATCTGTATAGCTTTCTAACTCTAGTTCGTTTTATTAAAGTCTAAATTGAAAGCGCGCACACACGCACACGCGCACACACACACACGCACACGCACACACATTTGTAACTTGGTTTGGTAAAGCGGACTCACCTCTGTCTGGTGATGAGGTTAACATAATGCCTGACAGCCGCGTGGTATTTGGCCCAGTCCTCCGGTGAGGCGTTGCCCCCGGGGCTCTCTGGTTTGGGAGGGTAAGCGTCCGCAAAGCTGCTCAAACACACGAGGAGGCAGAAGACGAGCGCTGCAAGCATCATCCACGATCTCAACATGTTGGCCATCTGAGGAGAGGGAGAGATGCCATGGTAAAATGTCATTTTGTTCTTGTTTCTTATCTTCAAACTAACTTTGTGTTTACGGTTCTGCTCCATTTCACATAAATAGCCTACCTTAACGCACAAAATGTCTTTAAAGTATTTCAAATATTATATTAAAAAAAACCCACATTATTTCATGAATAAATAACATGCAAAAAAAAAAATCTTTCTAGGATGCGGTTAAAAAATCAAGATGCAGCAAAGTATCAGAAAAGTAAGAGGACCTACTTTTTGACAGTTGTCTCTTGGTGTAGTCACCCCGGTGTTGCCCCTTGTCTCGCTGCTCTCCCTTCGGTTCACAGGGTTATATAGTGTGGGACGGATACCTGATGCGCACCGAGTAACACTTAACCACACCCCTCGCTCTTTCCTCCGGCACCATCCTTCACGGGGTCACTTATCTCTGCCAAAGCTGGAGGACACACTCACAGCTGAACCTGACTTCCTGGGTAGCTGAAGGTTATTTTGTTGAGTATAAACATTGCAAAAAAAACTTATTTCCCCGAGTCTTTCAAAAAAATAAAATAAAAATGAAGTATTGTTGTGTTGGTGTGAGGAAAACATGCCAACAGGCTGCTCGTTCAGCACCACGAACAGCGCAATAAAACTGACCCTGCTATCACACACTATCATAGTCTGAAGCTGTAGTCTGATCATTTCTTCTGTCACCAGACATTTTCTCATGATATCTGCATTTTGTCGAGAATATTCAAACATGGCAATCTGTCTGTTTTTACTATAACTTTCATTTACATTGCATCACATTTACTCATTTGGCAGACGCTCACAAGTAATCTGTGCACGAGTAGATAATGAACAAACACATTAATCTTCAGGTAGATACACAGTGTATGGGAGGGGAAATACCTGTCAAGCATGTCCCTGTAAATAAGGGAAGTAAGTCATTTCTGTCCAAGTTTGTTGAAAATATATAATTTTCACAATATTAGCTTGATATTTGTGACTTGAATATAAGACATCAACTTCAAAAAGTTTATATAAATCTAGAAAATGTACGTGATCAGCTGTATCAGGTTTCCATACAAAATGCTATTATTGAGCTTTATTGAGCTCAGCATTCTCCAGTTTTACAGAAATGTAAAATGATTATTGCATTTTAGGTGCATTTGCTATTTGATATATTCATGACAGTGACACCAACATGAATTCCAGGCAGGATAATTAGTTTTTTTTTAAATTAATTAGTTAGGGGGCATTTCTTGCAGTACGCAGGCGGTTGTAATCAGAGTCCTGCAATTGTTTTATTGACTCTAGTTTAATCTGTGCATGGGTGATTAATGAACAAACACATTAATCTGCAGGTAGATACACAGAGTATGCGATAGGAAATAACCGCCACCAAAATTACATTCCAAAATATATAAAAAACTGTTTTATAATTTTTGAAAACAAAATATTTGTGAAGGACTGGACGAATGCACATTAGTTAAAGTTGATTCATTAATATGACAGATATCCCCCTCAGGGATGATGTCGCCTAACTCGTCTGATCATTAGCCCAGACACCTTTAGCCTTCTATCCAATCATCATTCCTGCATACATTATTCATGTGGTGATAAAGGCTTTAATACGGTCTGGAGGTAGAGGTCATAGGCTACAGTGTCCACAGATCAATATTGCTATTCTGTTTCACACGCTCACATGGAAATAGCATCATCAGCAGCATGCGTCAGGGAAAGTCATTTTCAGCATAGTGATTCTCTTCTGATTGGATGAAATGATTCACTGAGGCGTTTGTGGATCAAATATCACTTTTTTTTTTTAACCCTTACATGCTGCCTTTCCAAATTCATGTAACCACAGAGTCTTTGAGGGGGTGGGGGGGTTGGACCAACGACGCTGTTATGACACGAGGACACACTCGCACAAAGACGTTGTGTACACAAATACCTTTCAGGTCTCAAGTGCTGAGGCTGAGTCTAATGTAATCGGCCACATTTATGACCGGTGCTGCAGCAAATGTTTGTCTTGGATCTTCACGGTCTACTGTTCGGTTCATGACGCCTGAAGTCGTCCCTCATCCCACAGTGTAGGTGCAGTCATCTCTCTGGGACTGTGTGCACACGTTAAGGGGTTTGTTTGCAAGCAGGGCGGAGATGTGCAGATGATTTGTGCCGTCTTCAAAACTGTAATGAATCTTTTAATGGCCAAATGCATCCCATTTTCTCCTACCACTGCAGAGCCACAGTGGATAATCCTGCCATTAACAAGCGTTTGCCTCAGTTTTGAAACTGCGTGCTCTAGATGTTACTTCAGAAGCTATTTCCTGCCCTGATGTGAATGAAATTGTAGGGACTAATTGAAACTCATTTTCAATATCAAAGACTTTGTGAAATACATTTATTTGAGGAAGCCAGACATGGTTGTGTAATTTCTCAGCATGTGGTTCTTAACCATGTAGCCACAATAATAAAGGCTTTTTGACTTCTGTACATGGGGAAATTCATCCCATATATGAGTTAAACTCTATGTATCCTATATATAATGTATACGTGAGAAACCTAGCTGCTGTTTTATTCTGCAGCCGATAAAATTGCAGCAAAGAACCGGCGTATCTAAAAAGTTTAGATGTTTTGTTCAGTAACCGTATTTGCAAAAGTATGAGGAAAGTCAATATGACATTGGTTCTCTGAGATTTACTGATGCAGTTGCTTTCCTTTAATTTCATTTGTGGACATTTTAGCATTTACTGATGGACCTCTACTGTAAACATGGGGGGAAGAAACATGACAGGGATACGCAACGATGGTCCCTAGCCAAAATCAAAAAGTGAATGTTGCAATAACAGTTTACTATATGGTACGCATGTTAACCACTGGTTTACATGGATACTTCAATAGCTCACTCTCAAGAGAATGCATTATTATCTTGAAGGTACATGAATAGCAACATATTGTTCAGCTAGAGAGCACACACCTAAAAGGAATGATAATATTGTACAGGCTCACTGTTAGGTCATGCACAAATCAAAGAAACTGTCACGTTGCCATCCAACATAACACCACAGTACATGTTGTCCTGCCGGGCTCCCTGGGGACGCCGGTGTGCTGTTTATGGATTCATAAAAAACAGTTGGTTTTCCTTTGTCTGTCCCTAAACCCTTGTCAAAAACTTGATTTAGGCATAAATCCCAACTGACAGCCTCGGTAGAGCGGCCTCTGCTGCTGTTGACAATAAACAAGCAGTAAAAGTTTATATGACCACATAAAGGCTGTAAGTGGATTGTGGTATTACACATTGATTGCACTGACCATTTCTGAGCAATTATTGTACCATAATTCAAACTGATATTGAGGGGCAATTAGTGCAGAGTTGTTTTTTTTCACCCAGTGGCATCCAAATTGGAGCAAAACGACAAAACACAACCTAAATTGGAAAATCGTAGCTTTTAACAATTCGATGAGTCGAAAAAAGGGGGGCAGTAGCTAAAAGTGATTAAATAATGAATAAATCTCCCATTCATGGGTGCTATCTGTTGTTATCACCCATTTCCACCAGCTAACGGTGGCTACCCTAAACATTTAGTTAAATCTACTCCAGTCATCAACCTCTCTGCGTTCACTCGACTGGCAATAAAAGTCAATGGCAAGAAACAATAGTATGCACAAGACAAACTCATTAGCTTGCTCCAGTGTTTGTGGGTAAACACTGAGAAAGTAACAGCCCCCAGATAAGGGAAAGGGCAGACAGTTAAGGTTTGCACAGTCCAATAAACCCCAGCTAATGCTCTCCAGAAGAGCAGTTTGGGCTCCTACTGTGGGGAAAAGTGTTTGAGTTGCCATCAAGGACAAGGTAATAGGACCAGTAGGAGACCAGTGATTTTTAAAACTTTTTCTCTCATCTTATTCGGTTTTACCAACTTTTCCAACTGATGCTGGTGCTAATGATGTCTGCGACTTTGTTAGGTAAGACGTGGGCAATTTGCAGTACTTTTGTAGCTGAGAACGATAACTTGAACAAATCATGATGGTGGAAATCTACTTACTGCAGGCATCTACCTGTTCACCTCAAATGTAGCTCTAAAAGCTTTTTCTCCTGAAGTTCTGCCTTCACTTTACATAGTAAAACCACCTCCGTTTCCATTTGCATCACACATGCTGCCTAGTCCAAATATGAAAGGAAGATTACACACACACACACACACACACACACACACACACAAAAGTCCATTCTGGTGTGAGAGCAATCTCCCGGGAGAATGTCTGACTCCTTCCTGCCATCACAGACAGAAAGGGGGAAATGATTATGCGTTTTTATTTAGCCTTATCTCCAGAGTGGGGGAGCCACTAATATGAACAGAGTGCTTTTCAGGCAGACAGGTCTGTTTGCACAGCTTAAGAGACAAAATGGGGGGTTGATGGCTGCCCACCACCACGGTGCGATAAGTCATGAGCATATAAATGGCTACTGAGTTTCAGTCACTATACAGCACTATACATGACTCGTAAGCAAACAGAAATATATTTCCTTTAAATTTTTCATGTTTTTTGTTGGGCACAAACACAAACACAAACACACACACACAATCAGGAAATCCGCGTCTTCATAACCAGCAGAGTAAACGCTAGGTGCACAAGTCAGGGCTTCTCGTTTGCTCATTTGGTTTTTACCAAACAGAGACGCCTCATGTGATTCTCTTACCCCAAGAGGCCTGAAGCTAAACTCTGCCAACAGCAGCATCACTTTGGCCATTTGTCTTTCCTGGAAAGCAGAGCTGACCAATTATGGCAATATCCCACCGACTGATGTGTTTATGAGTGAGCTGGCGATGGCACCCTCAGGTAACTCAGATGGATGACGAGACAGGTGTTAGAGGGCTCGGGAGAGGTTGATGATTTGATCAAGAGCATGTTCTCAAAGTCACATAAAATGAGGGAAGTCCGTGTGCTGTTTATGTATTGAAATGATCCTAGGAAAATCTGTAAGGGCAAGATGAAGTCAGTATCTTACTCACTTGCCCTCCATATTCTAGGCATCAGACCATGACTAGAAGGGCCGTAAACTTGCAGCGTGGAACTACAAAACTCTATGACGTCGTACTAGATGTGACTCAATGCATTCATGCGTCACAGTGACGTGGAAAGACGACGCAAATAGCCGATACTGCCAGCAAGCTGTGGAGATTTCAGGTCTCTCTTCCCAGTGGACGCCAATTACACAAAACATGTAATTGGTTTTATTTCTCCCTCTTATGTCCTGGGATGTCTTGGGATCTGTAGGTCCATCAGACACAGCACCCACTAGAATCAATTTTTATAGTAATTACAGCAAATGAGCTACATGTATTGAAGGGGTTGGTCATCAATACCTGATGAAACTATCTCCCATGTGCTGCTGTGCATCTTTACAAAGATTTCACAATGGATTGTTTCTCGACAAAGGGAACTTTGAGGAAAACAGCTTCTTATCAGATGATGTTTGTTGCTGTCGTTTTTGTTTTTGGCCAACAGCAAACACACCCCCCAGTTCTCATATCAATCACTTTGACTGTCTGGCTTCAAGGTGTGTGAGACACAGGCCATATATCAGAGGCTCCTTTGGAAAACAAGGGCTGGTGATATTGGAGTGGCCTGGAGGGTCAATGAAAGAGATAAACCTATGAAAAGCACACACACAAATGAGAACAGTCAGTTTCAGCCAAGGAAAACACAACCAAACAAGACTGAGTGTACAGGCAGGCCGAGAGATAAGCCAATAACATGGCTGAAATCAATTTTGACAATATTCAAGTGGTTCAAATGTCAGTCGGCATCATTTGCTTTTCTCATAATAGTCAAATTTGTCCATTTTGGGCCAAAATTAACTTTTATAAGAAACAGTGTTGCTCATTAGATTTGACGACCAACCTTGGCCAAGTTACTAAATCTATTTTCTGATTATTACCAAAAATACACTGTGATTTCTGCTGGATCTTTAATTTCATGGCCACAGCAAACATCCCACCAGTGATGTGAACCAGCATCAAGCCGTCTCAAAACGTCTCCATCAGCACAGCCATCGCCATCTTCCACATCCCCATCTAACCTGCTGGCCATCTGCATCTCCCTTTAAAAGTGAGATGAATGATGTTAATCAGCACATGGGAGCTGTGCGCATCCCTCAGCTCCTGCTTGTCCTGCTGTAATAAAGCAATCTGCCTGCTTGAGTAATTACTCTCATCTGTCTCAGTCCTATGAGCGAAGACCCGACTGGATAAAAGCTCCACACCACGGCCCCTTTCTGGCAGGACACGACACAAGCTGAACCAAAGCATTTAAACCATCCCTGACACTGCGCTTTATAAAGAAAATATGACAGAACAGATGCAGAATAAATGTACATACGGTCCTGACTAATCGCAGCTACTGTTTATAGAATGAGGCAGTGTTTGACCAAGTTTTTTTTTTTTTTTTTTATTTCATTTGAAGACAACAGACGCCATGCCACTGAAGTTTCCCTTCACAGCTTCATGATTTAAGAGCACTAGTTTTAAACAGAAAAGTACTAAAACCAAGCCACATGTCAAACATAAATGTAAGCTTCTGAAACAAAGTCACAAGTATAAAATATACAGTACACATGAAAACATAAACAAAAAGTCCATATACACAGTATTATAATGGGTGGCTGGTATATATAAAGTCATGAAAGTAATGCTCTTTCATGTCCAACTCTCAAAGGTTCATTCAAGTGGCAGTAATCGCATCTTTTACTGAAAACCCCAAATTCTTAGATTTAACTGCAACATTTGGGAAATGGCCCCGTTTTAAGCGCTTCCTGTTTCTCTCTCTAACAGTGTCTCTACCGTCTTAGGTAAGAAGGCTTCCAGGAAATGAAAAAAGTCCTGAAAAACTCCCGTCTTGTCGCTGGTTGGCTCCAACTTGAGCACTGCCCTTGTGCTTTCAGTCCCACCCACCATCTGGGGCTGAACCTTGAACTCCAGGGGCTCCTTGAGCTCTGGCTCTTTCTCAATGATGTGAGCTGTGACCTGGGACTCCATCTCCATACAGCTGCCCTCTGGCCTCGAGTCCGTATCTTTGATCAGCTCCCTTCTCACTTTCCTCCTGCCAGCCCACACTATGTGCTTTTGCACACAGATCCACTGAGGGAAATCAGACTTCCCCCTTCTCGCCAGTCTTTGCTTTTTGCTTTGAGGAGACACAGAAGCATCGCTGCCAGAAGACAGCCGCCTCTTGGCACCAACTGCGACAGTACCCAGAGAGCTGGCTTCATTTTGGGATTCAACACTGTCACAGCTGTCATTCAGTGATGTGTTGAGGGAAGCTGAGTTGGTTTCCATTTCCTCTGCAGTATGGACAGCTGAACCGTCACCAAAGACGGCATCTGTGGAGAGAGTGAGGCGACACCGGAGAACCCTTTTGAGCACTCCCTCTACAGCAGCACAAACCTTCTGAAACCACACCAGCCGGAAACCGTCTCCCGCCATGTGCAGCTGATTACGCAGCCCTTCAGGGAGCGATGCTGATTTGAAGGGGATGCTGATGGTCAGTTGCTCTGCTTTGGTATGTGGGACATCTCCATGGGGGGTGAATAAGCGCACCAGCCCCCATGACTTCCCCTTGGTGGATTTGCGCTGATACTGTAGGCTGCGGCAATACTTCTCAGCCTCCTGGCACTCCCTTTGGAAGCAGCGGTGTGAGCGTTCATTCAGGTTTCCAGCTACATTGTGGGAGAGTTCAAAGGGGTCCAAGAGATTCAGGGGGCCCAGTTTGGGACTGTGGTGAGGGGTCTTGGTGGGTTGTTCCTCTTGCATGGCTTCCTCCTCTTTATTCTTGCTGAGGAAATCAGTGATTGGGAGTGCACGTCCCTCCCGGACAGATATGACACTACTGGCGAAATCAAATTTAGCATAGAAGGAGAAGAAGCCAGATAGCAGGGTGCCTAGACAGAGAAAACACAGATGCACAGAAAGAGTGTCCTTATGTACTGGTGATGTTGGCAGTTCATTCAAGAGTTAGAAATTTATGAAGAAGCTAAGTCACATATGTCACAGGAAATCTCTGAAAAACAAATCACACACTTTTCCTTTTTAACATTACTCTCACTTACAGAGGTCCTGTGTGTTCTTGCTGGGGGGCACAGCAATGGGCTGACTGGGGAAGGTGCAGTCCCAGCCCTCAATCACACACTCTTCCTCTTCGCCTGCAAGGATGTTAACAAAGAGAGGTAAAGAAAGCATCTGATTGACATGCCAGCAAAACAGACCAATTAACTTGCTAAAACAGTTTTATTGTTCAGGACTCTCTGACTTATCTATACTACACAAGTAATTTGAACTTGTCCTAAATAAACCCTTCTGTTAAACAATTGAATATTTGGATGGCAGACCTGATACATGCAGACATAATGTGCATCCAATTAAAACTCTCTGCAGCCTAAATTACCCTTTTTGCTTGCATCTATTCTCACAGTAAAACAATTCAACAGCAAGGTAACCCCCTTTTTGTTGATTGAGACCGCTTAGCAAAACTATCAGGGAAGTTAAATTGTACAGTAATGCAGAGCAACAGGGAACAGACCGTGGTGATTATCAGAGCAATGCAGCACTTACAGGCCATGTCTTTGAGTTGGTCCACTGTGAGGAGGACAGGAGGCTCACAGTTTTGCAGGTAGAAGATGATCAGCAATGTCAGAGCGTAGTTGTTGAGAAGGGAACCGGCACCACTGGGATTACCTACACGCAACAACGCAGAATGTGTGTGTAACAGGAGGATACCATAATTACAGCAAGGCCATGAATGTGTATATCCACAGGATGTAATCAACAGATGAAAGTAGGGATTGGTACTGAAACCAGGTATTAAACGGGCCCTGGGCCCTACATTTTTTAAGACCATAGTATCAATAGGATCTGACGTTACTGGTTCTGCTCTCAGTGTTGGAGAAATTAAGAAAAGAGATTTCCTATTTGTTATTGCTACATAAAAGTTCTCTCACACATTTTATCTCACCAACTCCGTTTCTGCATTTTCACTACTCACAATGCGGAAGAAAGGCTTCTGTCTCCAAGGCTCTTTATTTGTGAGCGGCAGGGACAGCTCTGTCTCACACACTGAAGCACCGTGCAGCACACACACACACACTGCAGTTATTAGTGACAATAGCTGAGAGAATTAGGTGTAGTTAAGTCCTTACAGACGGAGAAATGTAAAGTGTTCGATCGCCTGGCACATACTTCATCCATTTTAAATCACTCAGCAGGTGCACATTTAGTGATTTGGTACTGCACTATATAAATACCATGTAAAAGTCCTGTCCTAAATCACTGTGTATTACATTTGTTTTACATTTTCATCATTTCAAAATCAGTCTATAGCAGTGACTTGTTCAAAACAATGCTGTTGAGGTTTGTTACTCAAGAATGTAAATTGAGTACATGGTGAGAAAATACAGCAATGTTAATTCTCTTCTTAATTTGTTTTTTTTCTCTTACAAAATAACAAAAAAGTACCAAAAAAAGTACCATTAAAGTACCGGACTGATGTGTAAAAAGTAATAGTACCATTAAAATCTTAACGATACCCATCCTGAGATGAAAGCAGTAACATCTGTTGGGGGCTTTTGCAGCTTGAGTTTGGTTCTCATGCTGAAGGGAAATGCCAATGCTGAGTGAATAACTAAGCTGGTTATTCACATACAGTCACATCTGTTGAGATCTCGATATACGCCCCAGGAGTAAAAGGTAATGAGTGTGTTCTTCAGTGAACATCCCTCTCACTGAGATTTGATTTTATATCAGGAGGATCTGCCTGTACCATTACAACACAGCGGCTGTCCTCGTGCTGCCTTTATCTTACCACAGCTTCCGTAACAAGGCTCTAAAGGCATAGCAGATCAGTGTGTCCAAGCAGATCCCAACATGATCACATGGGAAAGTGAAGTTCTAGTGACATCTGTTGACCAAAAACTGAAATAACTACCTAAAGACACTAATTTTTAGTTTAAAAAATTATATCTGTTTTTATTACGTTCAGAATGCTCATTAATTGATGTTGTAAGCACTACGGTGCAAGTGTTTTCATTTTACCAGCCAGTTGTTTCTGCTTAGCCCAGTAGCGGATGGTGTACACCAAAGGTCTCAGCCTGTCCTCCATCCCTGAACACAGCTGGAGGAAGCGGGTGTTCCTGACTGCTAGTCTAGTACGGGACACAGAAAAAAAGGAAAACCATACATTAACTGCTTAGTGTACAAGATAAAACATTTCTCATCACCTCTGAGGTCTGTCAGTACTAAACGGCATTGAGGAATAATCAACTGACCTGTTGTTAACGGTGATGTCCCCCTGCAGGTTAAGCTCACGGTGATGGAACTTGACCACTGGGAGACGAGCGCTGCTGACTACATTGACTTTGTGCACACTGGGGACACAGCGCTTCAAGATCGCTGCCACAAGGTCCAGGATCTCTGCCGGAGAGGCTGTGGACAAGTCAATATCAGACAGGATGGAGTCCTCAGAGCGGCCATCATCCGACATGCCCTCTCCTGCCTGAAAAAGATGGTAGAGATAAAGAAGGATAATTCAATGCACAGAAGGTTCCTGTTGAGTTAGATTATCTAATATTTTAGTTATATTGTCTGGGTTCAAACTTTATTTTTGGTGACAAAACTGAGGTACAAAAAAATGTATTTATATTAAAAAAAAAGAATAATTCAGACCTGTTCTGTGGTGGACTTGGCACGGGCCTGGAACACCTTGGTATTGTCCAGGTCCAGGAAGAGGTCTAAGTCACAGGAGTGGATGCCAAAATTGTTGACAGATGAACCAAACGGCAGAATCTGGCTGTCTGCAAAACATCCAAACATAACATAAAAAGTTAGACAACCAATCTATGACAATCTTTTGCACGATTATCATTATGAACGAAGATTTCAGAAACGGAGTCTTTGTTTAAAAAGGTCACCTGGAAAGAACTCTATGAAAACCTCTTGCAGGAGTTGAACCAGCAAGCCTCGTGAATTCTTTTCGTTTTCTCCCAGCTGGAAACGCTCAACAATGTGCTGCATCTGTGCCTCCACCTGGAGAGGAACAAAGGACAACACCACAGAGCTTACTTAAACAAGCCGTCTTGATAACATACATACGTGTTATAATGAGCTGGTATATTCTCATTGACTAAAACAGACTAAACAGAGTCCAAATACACAATAAACTAACTGTGTTTGATTAATATTTGCCTGTGTTTAGTATGCAGGGCATAAATTATAGTTAATATGGTATAAACTGCATATTTATTTTATGTGAAACTACACAATTAATGGTTAATACATGATATACTGTAGTGTGGAACTACATTGAATCTAAAAGGCTCCTAGCATCCTCTAAAGTCTACAATGCTCCTTTCAACCAAGTGTATTCACTATTCTTACAGACCCACATTTTCACTGGCATAAGCCACACTTTATATCTGATAACAGGGTACTTACAGATGTCAGCTCACACAGCTCAGGTTTTAGACGGTCAAGAGCTTGTTGGAGGTTCTGGAAGTCACTCTTTTTCTTGGGAATCAATTTGAAGTCCTTCTTTTCTCGGGGTTTGACACGCAGCTTCAGGCCCTTCATCTGATGCTCAACACAGGACAGCGTCGCCTGTATACTCTCAGTCTCACTGAACTGCACGATGGCGTACACACCCTGTGAGCGCACAGTGACACATCACAGTCAGAAGAGAAGAAGAAGAAGAAGAAGAAGAAGAAACTGACCATCAGTGCTCTTGACATGTACACAATCTGTAAAGACTGAGGCTATGGACATCATTTAAAATAAGCTGTATCTGATAGTGAACAGCTGTCTGACCTTGTCTTTATCCATGATAACATCTGAGACTGGCCCAAACTGCTGGAAGTACTCAGTTATGTCAGTCTGAGAGATGACAGGTTTGATGCCACTAACAAACACACTATGCTCCTCCTGGGTCTTCCTGGTAGCCCGCACGGTGCTCAACGTCTTGTGTTTCCGCCCTTTGACATGCTGCTCCAGACTTGGCACTGTTGGAAATGATAATATGAGCAATGCTGAATGAGAAAAAAAAACCCTCAAGACACACCATAGTTTAAAAGATTAAAATATATAGTACCGCGAATACATGCGATTACACCAGCTGCTGTGAACATTTAGTATAGTTGGCAAGTTTATAAAATACATTAAAACTCTTCTTCTACTATAACATTAGCTAATCGCTCTAACAACGCATGGCATTAACGTCATACTGTAGCGTTCAAGGACAAACGAGGAAGATAACGTAAGTTTTTGATGTGGCGGGAACGTCGTATTTTTAAGTTGGGTTTTTGACCGCCTGCCTGGAAAAAAGTTGCATCAAAAGTTACTTCAACTGACTCGCATTTGGCTAAGTTAGCTTAAGGTCACTTACTGTTGGGTAAACCGACATTGCACAGGGTGCAGTGAAACCCCCTCGGTGTCGTTTTTATGTCACTGTCTGTTTCCATGATGGAGAGAAATAAAATATAACGACAACACAGGAAATAAATCGACCAGCAAAGTCCTCAGCGAAGTTTAAGGCCGAACATCGTCCATGCGCCTCTCAAATCTCCCTCCAGCGTCGATTCTTCGTTTGTTTCCAGTCCGTCCACAAAACCTGTCCGGGTTGCTTTACTGTTTTATCAGAGTTCCCGTTTATCTATTTTTTAATGGATTAAAATGTTTCGTGCTAAACAATACACTGTAGTAAACATTTTGCAATACTGAATGATGGAGACTCAAACATAAATAAATAATATACTTAATAATAAACTTCATATGCGCAGGTCCCACTCTAAGTCCGTTTCCCATTACAATATGTTTCTGTATTCCTCTTGGCTCAATTTTTGACTAGTTGCGTTTTCTTTTGAACCCCGTAATTTATTTTTCAATTTACACTTTCATGTCTGCCTCACCCTTTTGCATGCCCCCACGTATAAAATGTATAAATGTACTAAGAACAAAAAAAGTTATTTTTTTGCCTCTTATAAAATCAGACCTACACCAACACTAAGTAGCACTAGAGCAAATGTAATGACACTGATGGTCTCACCTTATGTAACTGACAGAAAATTGAAAATGATCGAGCAGTCACCAGAAAACACTACCTGCACCTACAATAGGCTACATATAAGCTCGAGGTGCCGATATATTTTTGATGCCTTTCAAGCCATGTTTGATTAATCATCCCAGTTATTTTAACACCACATGCAAATGCACTGAATAACAGAAAAAGACTGACAAATTCAGACCAATTTTTTTTCCATTGTACAAAAAAATTTAATAACCACTTTTTTCCCCCACCATGAAAATATTTGGAAGAATAAAAAATCAGATCAGTAATGAATAACATACAACTTGTCACAAAACAAATGGTTAAAACCAGATTCCCTGCAGCCATGGAAAACAAACAACAAGCAGTGCTTCATTTTTCGTCTATAAAACTACTTTCTAAAATGCCTTACAATCTAAAACATGACAATTACAAAGGGTTTGAAGGAAAAAATAGATGTGATTAAGAATATACAGTATACAAATGCTCTTATTTCTTTGCTGTTCTTCCTCTTCTGGGTTTTGGCTGTGTCTCAGCTTCAGCACCTTTCTTTACTTTGCTTGAGGACTCTGTGTCATCAGTGACCTTTGCCCCTCGCCTGGCTCTCTTGATGGGCTGAGCTTCAACAACTTCATCTGAGAGATCCTTCTCTTCAGTTTTGCTCGCAGCCTTTGACACATTTTTGCTTTCAGGTTCAACTTGGTCTCCAAGTTTTGACCTCCTGCCTCGAACAGCTTTTACAGGTGTTTCTTTTGGAATCTGAAAGACTTCTGGTTCTGCTTTCCATTTGACAGATCTTTTGGACTTTTTTGTGTCTTCCACAACAGCATTGCTTAAATCTTCAGAGGGATTTGCCTGGTCACAACTCAAAGCGGATTCATCTGTTGTGGGCTTTGCTGCTGCCCGTCGTCCCCTTTTAGGTGGCTCTACTGAGGTTGGAACAGACTCTGAAACCTGGACCGTGGACTCTGGATTGGTCTCCTCAAGGGGAAGAGCAGCACCCCGACGTGCTCTCTTGGCTGGAATGGCATTTGAAACATCATTTTTCACCCCCCTCGCTCTGCTAGGTTTAATGACTGGAACATCTGGTTCAGTGGTTTTCTTCTCTTCAGCCTCCACCTCACGGTCAGGTTTTCCCTCTGGTACTTCGATGGTGGCGTCAACCTCTTCAGTGACTTGTTTTCCTCTCCTAACCCGTTTGGGTTTGTCTGTGGAGCTGACAGCAGGGACCTCAGTGGACTCAACAGGGATTTCACTCTCAGTGTCTTTTTGTGCTTTTCGCCCTCCTCTCCTGGGTTTTGCAGCCACACTAACCTGTTCACTCATCTTCAGTGGTTCATCAACAGGTGCAGCTTCAGCCTCCTTGGGGACAACCATTTCAGCAGTTTGGATTTCATCTTCTCTTGGTTCTACGTTGTCTTGCTCAGCCTTTCTTGTTCTCCTTGATTTTTTAACCGGCTCCTGGGATTTAAGAGTCTCAGCTGAGGTAGCCTTGCCATCGTTCTCTTGCTTTTCTGCTTCCTGTTTAGCATTTCTTCCCCTCTTCGCCCTGACTGGAGGCTGAGACTGCTGCTTGGTCTCCTCAGTGACAACTGTGTCTTCTGCAACCTCATTTTGTTCAACATCAGTTTTTGTCTTTCTCCCTCTTCTGGGTTTTCCCACAGTGGGGACAGGCGGTTGAGGATCTGCCATAAGCTGCTCCTCACTCACGACTTCACTTTTCTCTGGCTCTGGTTGAGGTGGCTCAACAGGTGTTTGTTTAGATTTTCTCCCTCGAACGGGCTTCACGTCAGCTTCCTCTACAGGGGACGCAGAAACATTTTCTTCTTGGCTGGTTTGGTCACTCACAGCTTCAGTAGAAATCTCAGTCATTGGTTGCGTTTCAGGATTAGTATCACTGGTGCTTTCTTTAGACTTTGTGTTTCTGGTTCTTGTTGTTTGCCTAACAGCAGGTGGTGCAGTAGCTTCAGTTTTCTTCCCTCTTCTTCCTCTGACTGGAGCAACAGGATCTTCAGAATCGATTGCTGCTTCCTGTTTATCTTCAGCTGTTTTAGCTTCCGCCATTTTTGCCCTTCGGCCTCTAACAGATTTCTTCTGAACGACAGATGCATCTGTGTCTGTGACCAATGCAGGTAGACTCTCAGTTACAGGTGCCTGGGAAACAGTCTCCATGGCAATGGATTTAGTTTCATTATTTTCACTGGGCACCACCTCCTGCTTGTCACTGCAGACTTCATTTGTATCTAAAATCATGGGAGAAAACATTGGAGGAATGTTATTTTTGAGTGTTTCTGCATTTAACTATCAAATAACAACTGTAATAATAACAAATACAGTACATCAGTCAGAATTGTTTTTTCCAGTGAAAATCTATGGCAAAGCTGATACACAGAAAAATGTCGTTAAAGCACAGAGCAGCTGCTTTAATCAACACTTGTGTTTATAGCCAACTCAAACGCCATGTCTTGCTTTGGTAAAATGAGACATACAATTGTTAACAAGGAATGGAAAATTGATCAATTTCTTTCACTTTTACACATGTATGGGGTCAGAAATAGGAAAGCAGAAAACAAACAAGAAAGATGACATACCTTTTGCCACGTCTGCTTGGGGAACATCGTCACAAGGCACATCTGAGACTGACTGTTCAGATTCTTGTTTAGCTTTTCTTGTTCTCTTGGGCTTGGAAACAGCCTTCTCCTGGGGTGCTGCACTGTCATTTGCTTTGTGGTCGACATCAAGTGGAGGGATGTTATCGCTCTCAACTTCTGGCACCATTTCTGTTTCACAGGCAACTTCTTTTACCATTTCAACTTGATCTTCGGAAGCTTTTTTGGCATTTCTTCCTCTTTTAGGCTTAAGGGCAACTTCAGAAGACTGAGGGGCACTTTCTTCTAATGTGAGCTTAACATCCTTGCCTCTGTTTCTTGTCGTTTGTCTCACAGTGGATGGAGCTGGGGCTTCAGTTTTCTTCCCTCTTCTTCCTCTGACTGGAGCTGGGGCAACAGGATCTTCAGAATGCTCCGGTGCCTCTTGTTTATCCTCAGCTGCCTCAGGTTTCACTGTTTTTGCTCTTCGGCCTCGAACAGATTTCTTCTCATGGTCTGGAGCTGCAGCATTCATCTCCAACTCTACGACTTTGCAAGTAGCAGTCTCCACTTCTGGTTGTTGTTCTTCAGATAAAGTCTCATCTACTGCATCCACTTTGGGTTGTTCCACAGGTAGGCTCTCATCTACAGCTGCCTGAGAGATAGTTTCCATGGCATCTGATGATTCATTATTATCATGTCCACTTGGCACCTCCTCAATGTGGTTATGAACGAGAGCTTCATTTGCATCCGTTTCTAAAATAAGACACAAAAAGGGGGGAAAAGCGTCTGAAATACTTGTATAGTATATTTTGTGTTCATGTGTGACATTTAATTCATGTGGTAGTTCTTTTACACAGGACCGTTTTGGACTTCCATTACTCAGCTCCAGAAAACACAATTCACAAAATCCATGTTTTCAGTTTCTGTATGACATTATCTCATAAGTAATTTTAACATAACAAACCAATTAAAAAAGGGACAAATATTAGCAAAGTTACCTTTTGCCATATCAACTTGGGGAACATTGTCGATCATCTCAGACGCCGTATCATCTTGTGGCTCCCCACGGGCAAAGTCTAGTTCTATATAAAAGGAACAGAGGAAAAGAAAACAAAAAAATATAATCAGCTGATCAGTGTATTGCAGCTTATATAACCACTCTAATATAATTTATTGCTTATCTAACATTATTCTTATTACACTCAACCAACTGACCTTTTGCTATGTCCACACAGCAATCCGGAGGTGCTGGATGATCTTCAACCTGTAAAAAATAAACAAACATTTTAGACAATTGGCCCTCACTGTGAAATAAAGCAAGCAAACAATGCAAGACAACACCAGGCTGGGATTAGTGAAATTGAGGCTACATTAATTGTTCATTTTAGCTCCCACAAAAATGAATTAAATGATGAAAAATGAAACGAGCCTAAATGTTTAGACACATATTACATCCATGAAATGATAAATTGCAAAGACAATTTGCTCAGCTGTGTGTTTACTGGACTCTCATGAAAGCCCAAAATCTTTGTTTCCATTATTCAATCAAATGACTTCCTGTAACATAAAAGTCTCACTCATCAACTATCCCAATAAAAAGCTTTTTACTAGATTCAGTCATTGATTTGGTCTGCCTTTTCATACATGAATCCCAACTGTTCATATTGGTGATCACACTATCTGCCAACTGCTGTAAGTTTCTTTCTCTTAAATACTTCATTCAGGCAAATCCTTCCAATAAAATAACAAAAAGGTTGATATAAGTGTCTCCATCATTACCTCATCTGTTTTCAGTGGTCTGGGAGAATCAGTCAGTACCTCCTCCATGAGCTCTTGGAGTCCCTCAAAGTCTTCCACTGGAGCATTACCCCTCAGCCTGGGTGACTTCATGAGTGCTTTGATGCCAAAGTTCTCTTCAACAGGTTCAGCTTTCTCTCTGGGAGTTTTCATGAGCCTCTTCACACCAACCATATCTTCGACTGGAGCACTTTTTTCTTTGGGCGTCTTCATTATTCTCTTGACATCTGTGAGACACACCAATGGGGAGCTCTTCACATTTGGAGTCTTCATGTCTGTCATTTCAGATAGGTCTTCAGATTCTTGCATGTGTGCTGGTATCTTCTGAAGTTCCTCGATACCATCCAGACCCACATCACCAGCCTCTAGAGCTCTGGGAGTCTGCGGACATTTTCCTTGAAGGTCTTCAAGAGGTTCAGGCTCCTGTTGTGGGGTCTTAAAAATTCTCTTCACTCCAGTGAGGCACTCTTGTTGTTCAGGCTTCTGTTTGGGAGTCGCCAGAAGCTTTCCTCTGATGTCTTCTACAGGTTCAGCCTTCTGTCTTGGAGTCTTCATGATTCTCTTAACTCCAGTGAGGCATTCCTGTTGTTCCACTTTCTGCTTAGGAGTTTTCAAAATCTTCCCTCTCAGATCCTCAAGTGGCTCAGCCTTCTGCCGTGGTGTCTTCATGATCCTCTTCACTCCAGTGAGACTCTCCGGTTGTTCTGGCTTCTGTTTGGGAGTTGTTACATGGGTTGTCCACACATCTGTGCACTGCTGTTCAGTAGATTCAGAGTGTATCTCCAAGGCTGGGATCTCGCTGATGAAGCTAGAGTCTTGATCTCCATTAAGGAGGCGTTGTACTGCTTCACTGTTGTACATTTCGCCTTTCACTGTAGATGCCACACTCAGTGGAGACACCATCATTTCGCCTGTGAAACACACCACATTTCATTAGTTCATGCTGTGGTAAAAACCAAACTGGTCTAATGTAACACCCCTGTTAGTCTTAGTGATTATACAGAATAACGAAATGAGTTATTGTCTAATGCGCATACAAGTTCAGGGCCCACATGGATTTACAAAACACACAAAATAGCAATGCAGTGGTTACATGTCTGTTGAACATGGAGATTAACCTCTTAAATTACTTTACCAAAAAAACAAAAAACTTTGTCCCATGGTCTAAAATAAAATTAGCCATGCAAAAGCTTCTCTTCCTGAAACACAGCTCAAAAACTTCTTATAATCATTACAGGAGAACTCATCAGAAATCAAGAACCTTTTACTAAATAGTGCATTTCTTTAATCATAAGTAATAAAAATCAGAATAGATGTCCTCTTCAGTCTCACCTAAATTACAAGTCTTTACTCTTTAGGGAGACCAGTAAACCTGTTTGTTTCTGTAGCTAATAATAATGCACATGAATGTAATTGTGGACAGACACCTTTAACATTTGGTTAAAGTCTGCTTCACATAAGGTAACAATATCCTCGCACACTTTACCTGGCTCCTCTGGTGTGTTTAAAACTGATGGTTCTACCACAGACAGAACTCCCACTGGTGTCTCGGTGGCACTGTTGTCTTTGATGACAGATTTCCTCCTCCTTTCATTTACAGGGGTTTTAAACATTTCAGAAATGCCTGAAAACACAAGTTACAACATTAGCAAGCATAGTAAAGAACAAAGCCCAAAGGTTTCCATTTGTTAGGACAGAAAAGTGTTAATACCACTCAAGTCTTCATCCATTTTCATGTTCTTCTTGAAGAGAGCAGTATTGGTGACCACTCTTGGTGCAGCACCAGTTGGATGTACAACCTTTTGTTTGTGAGCTCTGCCCACAACAATGGTAACAGGTGAATTTGCATGTCCAGTGCTGACATAGCCCTTCAGTTTTCGTGCAGGGGTCTAAGAGATGGTGAAAGATATGGTCATTGCAGTTTTCAATGGTAACCTTGCAAACATCACAGCAAGATATAAACCCATAACTGACATGCAGTATGAGCAAACACTTAAGGAAAGTTAACACACATTTAACTTAGTTAAAAACGTCCTGTATTAATAAACAAAATTATTTTTTCTAAACAGTGTAGTTAATAAGGTCACACTCAGCAAAAAAAACAAATATAGTAGAAGTCCTTTTTTTATAATAAGTCTAACAAGTTCTGGTAGTTGCAAAGCTAGAAAACGTGATTATGTAAATATATATTGTTACAGTATCTTACGTTACCTGTGGTTTGGACACAGTCTTCTTCGCAGTCTTTTTGGGGACGATTATTTTAGCTGGAGCAGCCACTTGAGCCTTAGTTTGACCAAATTTCACGACATCCACCCAGGTATCTCTGACTGAAAGGAGAAAGAAAAAACCCCTGAAAACTCCTTTTTCTTCAACAGTCCAACGGGATTATCAGTTTGCGGTTTAAAAAACAGCCCTGATGATTAAATAAGCCAACCCGTATGATAAAACTTGAATGGTAAATGTAATAGTTGAGTGGCTTTCAAGTCAATGAATTGCTCTTCACACAGAGACATACACAAATGACAACATTGACAGTTGACATCATTTGAAATTGATAAAGGTTTCTATTGTTGATAAAATGTTAAAAACAAAGACAAGATTTCTAGTGTAAAAGCTACATTATAAATTTCAGGATCTAACATACCTTTGATAGATGCACGTGAAATGCCACTTCTGCGCATCACTTTTACAGCACTCCTGGATATACTTGGAGTCTTGCGTGAGGTGCTCTTCATGCTCTTTCTCCTCAGAGGTATTTTAGGGGTAACGGTGACTAAAGGCATCTTGTTAGTAACAACATCTTCTGCAACTGGAGATGGAGTGCTGATGCGTGACACAGAGAAGCGCCCTGTGGAGGTACAGACCCCTGAGTTACAGGGGGTTTTGGCTGGTGTTGCACAAACAATGGGAGCAATTTCCTTAGGGGAAGGACTTGACACTGCCAGGGCTGACCTCTTCTTGCCACTGGGAGTTTCTTTGTAAGAAACCTGACCTGGGGTTGAAGACTTCAATTGAGATTTAGCGAGAGACCTTCCCGTTGTAGGAGACGGCGTCTTGGATTTTGGTGACTTCTTTTCAGCAGATGCTGTCTTAGGAGACGGGGTTCTGGACTTTGGTGACTTTGTTCCAGGAGATGCTGCCTTTGGAGACGAGGACTTGGATTTTGGTGTTTTCTTTCCAGGAGATGCCGCCTTCGGAGACGGGGACCTGGATTTTGGTGATTTCTTTCCAGGTGATGCTGCCTTGGGAGACGGGGACTTAGATTTCGGTGATTTCTTTCCAGGTGATGCTGCCTTGGGAGACGGGGACTTAGATTTCGGTGATTTCTTTCCAGGCGTTGGGGTCTTAGGAGAAGCATTCTTGGCACTTGGTGACTTTTTAGGTGATGGAGTCCTCTTTTTTGCAGGACTTCTTTGCACATTTGGGCTATCTTCAAACTCCTATGTAAAACAAGATACATTTTAAATAAAATTATATGGGTTAGAGCAATAATATTGTTGATGTCCTGATACTCTAGTCATCATCTTTGTTAGTCTTACCTTTAGGAAGCCAATGACTGATGCTCTTCTAAGGAGGGACAGTTTGGGTTGAGACAGACACAAGCTTCTTCGCGGAGTGGCCCCCTTGCGTAATGGAGAGTCAGGAGGCAGTCGTTTGTCAAATAACTCTGGGCTCAGGGCACCTCCAAAGGAAACACGTTTCTTCTTCATTCGTGATGTGGGCAAGTCGGCTGCAAGTTCTCCACTTTTGCGTTTTTTTGGCAAGTCTTTCACTAAAAAATAAATTGTCACTGATCAATCTACCAAACATATCTTAAACAAACAATGCTTCAATAATTACAGTAATTTGATTAAAATGATAAACAGTGTTTATTACCTTTTTCAGTTTTGCCCGAGTTCCTTGGTGATGCCTTTTGTAGCTGCTTTGTCTTGGGAGATGGCATTGCTGGCTCTTCTTGTTCCTTTGTCACGGAGGCTTTGACTGGTGTGGCCTCCTTGCTCCGTCTTCTCAATGGTGACTTTGATGTTTGAGCAGAGACTTGATCAATAACCTCAGATGCAGTATACCTCTGGGGGCTGACACGGTTTCTCTTCTGAGGTAAAGTGGCTTCAGACGTGGCTGGATGTTCAGGTGCTGCAGGTTCTGCCATCTCAGAAGGAACCTGGAAGGACTTCCTCTGCTTCTTAACAGACTTTGGGGTCCCATTACTAATACTTACAACTTCCCCCTTGATTTCATCAGCTCCAGGAAAGACTTTAGCATCATCCTTCTTAGGAATGATCATGTCTTCTGTGGAAATGACAGCTTTCCCATCATTTTTTTGGACGGAACCAGGTTTTGGAGTGCAAAACCTTGAGGCAGGTGTTTGAAGCAGACTGGCAGAAGATTTCCGAGGGGTCTTGACATCCAGAGACTTTTTGATCATTTGATACAGATCGTTGAAAGGGGAATTGGTCTTGTTTTGCAGCAGGCTGCTATCCTCCTTGGATTCCACCTCCACAGTTTTCTCCAGGGATTGCTGGAAGTTGTCATTAGTTCCATCTTTCAAAAGAAAAGATTTTAAGCACCAAATCCCCATCAACAGGACAGATTACCTAAAAACATATGCTGTTCACTCTTGAATGCGTACTATTTTTCCATGTAATTTCTTTGTTTAATTGATTCAACAATAGCTTCAACAACAAATCCACAGATATCGTGTTCAAATATAGCACTCTCAAATTGCTAATTTAGAATAACCACTAAGTACCATCTCACCTGTGAAGACTTCAGAGTTCCTCTTTTCTCCTGTTTCAGCAGTGACAATGTCTACTACTTGCTGAGCTTGAAGAACCTAGGCAAAAGACACCATCATTAACACATTTATAAAATAATAAAAATTCACTAGGAGCATAGGCAAATTCAAGGTGCTGTGATGGCTGCAAATTTGGAGTGATAAAAGCTGAATAAAACTTAAATTACTTTGAGGGTTTCACTTTTGCCTCCTGCAGAAGACCTCTTCTTTGGTGTGGGTGCTGGAGGGTACTCAAACCTAAAATGACAAAGTGCAACAGAATGTAAGTTGTGCTTGTATAAGTCATGAAAATGGTTAGCGCCAGGACACTGGGGCTGTGCAATTTAGATTTCACCTTGTATATCTGTTTTTAAAACACATTCTGTCTATTTTAAATTTAATGCCCCATTTGATGTGCACATAACAGAATAGGCAAGTATGTGGAGAGAAGAAACAACACATGGTGTGTGTGTGGGACCTTGAGACATAACTGTATAACTTGTATTTGCTGTGCATCTTGGGAGGAAGGTTTTCTCATGACTCCTCGAGAGACAGCTGTTGAGATTTGCAACGGTCCAACAATCCATGCATTTGAGAGTCATATTACTAAACGGCTAATGCTACATTACAAGTCATTTTGTGAGTTTGTATGAAAGACAAAAGTCTCAACAGTAACAAGAATGGTAAAATTTCTTTTCATATCCACTGACCACTCCACCCAAAAAAACCTAAGGAGGTCATACCTGAAAGAACGGTCAATAATTGTTATCACATCTCCATGCTTCAAACGCTCAGACTGCTGCAGAGCCTCTCCGTTGACACGGGTTGGATTCACTGAGCTCAAATTTGTCAAAATGACCTGGAAGAGACAAACATAAAAATCACTTCAAACACAGTCTGAAAAGCAAAATATGTCTTTTACTTATATCCAGGTCAAGATCCCCTGCTGTCAATTCACAAGTGATTTAAGTAAAAAGATCATTTAACATCTACAAAATTAACATTGTAATGATCAAAATATGAAGACATTGAGTGACTATTCAATCACAATTGGTCATTATACCAGATATCCTGTGGTCATGTTCAGTATATGTTGCTTTACCTCTTTATTTTCATTCAAGTCAATTCTGCAGTGCTCCTTGGAGACTTGAGGAAGCTGAATACGAATATCACAGTCAGGCTTCCTGTAAGATCACAACAAAAAAAGACACTTAGCAACATGTTATGGGAATGTCACCATATTTTCATGTAACTGATGTGTGGTCATAAGAAGTGAATGAAATATTCCAAGGTCTGAAAGTAAGGTGCCGTTATGAACTGGAGGTTTGAATTTACAGTATGGAGTCTTTTGCACTTAATTCAAGACCAGGAAAAGACGTGTATTTTAGATTCTGACGTCAGCACCTGATGGCACGCCTCCAAACCAAAAGGGTTTTTACTGCACTTCTATCAACCCAACATGGGGCCACACAAAGTAAATGTTGACTCCAACGTAAGGAGTGCAGGCATCGTCTGTTGTACTCAACGGAAATTTATTGATGTAAAACTAATGCAATTTCTGAAATATGAAAACAAAACTAGTTTCTTTGTATTTAATTGAACTCACCTTCCAAATAAGCATGTTGCAGTAAGAGGAAACTCAGTCCCATCTCCTCCACTCCTCTTAATCACGACTACTTTGCCATGTAATGGCATTTTCGTAACGTTACCTAGGAACGTCAGAAAACCAGTGTCAAAACTAGCTAAACATCAGTTAACAACGTTAAGTAAGCAAAGTTGGATTTTTACAGAACATTTTATAGACTGAAAAGCCTTCCAGAAACATGCAACAAACTGTCAACATGTGCACTACTAGAAAATTCACTAAAATTGGCTAATTGACAAGCTCGTGCTAATATTTTGGGCAACTCTATGTTCTAACGTTGATGTAATTCGACGTTACTTTGGCAGGTCAAATCAGCAGGTCGCTGTTACTGTAAGTTAAAACACACTACTCAATTATGCGACATCCCACGTGCAATACCGCCTCGATAGTAACGTTATTATCGTATCATATATACATGTCAACGTAGAAATTAAATAGAATTAAGTGACATTAGCAACTCTACATTGTAACAAAATACATCTGTCAGTGAAACATGACGCTAATTGCTAAAACTTGTCGGCAAGGCTGCACGACGGATTGAAGAGCATACACTATAAGCCTTGTAGCATTACCTGTAAGTCCGTTCAAAGAGATGTCAACTTCCTATCCATAAACATCGACCGGGATGTGGCGAAGGCGAATTTGACTAAAATATCATATTATACTAAATGTACCACTGATATCATACCATACCCTACGAGGTACGTCGACGAATGGCTAACGTATGCTACCCTGAACAGCAGTGCCTTGTCGTCTCTCGCCTCTTCCACAGAGGAACTGTAGTATCACTCCGCCAAACTACACATACACAGTAACCCCGCGAGATAATCGTATTAACTTGTGTTTTGGGAAACAATGTATGTATTATCTTGTGCTGCAAGGTTTGTAAAGAACTATTTAGCTGTCTGAATCAAATATAACTTGCATTCATATAATAGGGACTACTTTGTTTACGAATTTGGCGGAACAATCACGATTCGGTAAAGGGACGGTGATTTGAAAATGTTTGAAATTCCGCGCGAAGGATTGTGATTGGTTGAAACGTCACAGTCTCGGTAATAGGGCGGGGCATAGCAGTAGTAGTAATAGCAGTAGCGTGCAGAGAGCCATATGGCTCTGTTAGAATGTCTTCTTCCAGATATATATGTGTATATATATATATATATACATATATATATATATACATATATATAATTTGGAAACAAAATGAGAATTATTCTTACAATTATCATCCATATATATACATATATACATATACATATATATATGTGTATATATATATATATATATATACATATATACATATACATATATATATGTATGTATATATATATATATACATGTATATATATATATACATATATATATATATATATATATGTATATATATATATGTATGTATATGGATGATAATTGTAAGAATAATTCTCATTTTGTTTCCAAATTCTGTAAGATTTCCAAAAGACTCCAGTTGAATGGGTTTCACAGGATAAGGCAGTATTTAGTAGCCATTATTTGTAGTACCCTTCTTATTGTATATAATCATAATAGACCTTCTTCACTCAAGACATTTCAATGTTTCATTGCAAAGGTGTGTATATACATACACACACACACACA
>NW_019522685.1:415995-454030 GCF_002814215.2 Seriola lalandi dorsalis | reverse complement strand
ATATATATATATATATATATATATATATGTATGTATATATATATACACACATATATAGTTATATCATTTCCTCCAATACATTGTGTTCATATTTTTAATGTGAGTCTGTGGAGGATTTGCTAAATAGCGACCCCTGCCGTCACAAGTGCCAATTACAGGATAATTGCAATTGCTAAAACATAATGTTACACCAGCACAAGTAGAGAAGACTCAAATTTAGCAAACACGCTCTTTAAGGTCAGTTATACAGCAATATATCCAAACCTTGCTAACATTAACTAACAATAAACTTGGTCTAACCAATCCAAAGGGGCTGCAGCTGAGACCACCGACTTGAGCATGCGTGTAACTGCTTATGAGTTCAACTTTTAAGAGAAAGACTGTGTTACTTCTTATTCATAACGTACAAACGTACAAAGTTTTTCAATTGTTGATTTTGATTAAGGCCATTGTCATGAAGATTCTTGGTCTGGTATATATCTAGTGGCTGACGGCAAATATTCAACGTTGAATTTAAATATGATCAGTGAATTGTGGACCTAGGAACTGTTGGTATCAGTCTCTTCGATGCTATGCTCTTGCAAGAGCAAATGGGTTCTGATGTTCCCAGGAAAGTTATTGACGGCCTTCTGATCAGATTTGTCTTCTTTCTATGGATATGACCTATAAAACCCTACTAAGGACACCCCTGTAGCAGAGAATGAAAAGAAGGACACACGTGAACAACACAAACACATTTAATAATTATTAAATGTTGGTTTTATTTTTTATCTTTTTTTGTTGTTTTTTTGTTTTGTTTTTTTTTCAAAGTCGCTTGATAATCTTGACAAATTGCAACATATTCCATACTTCTCAAACTGACGGTGTGTCTGTTGCTATTCCAGATTAGCTGTGGAGGGAAAAGTTGTGCGCCGTTCTGGACAGGTTAAGTCCTAAATGATGAAAGCAGCTTTGACCATACAAAAAAAAGAACACATGAACGACTCAGAGAGACTCCACACTGGCATCCTATGTCGTAAAGTTGCGGGATCAGTGTCTCTGCACAAGTCCTGGTCTGCCAGGCCGAACAAAAGTGAGTGATTGAAGAAAAATTCAGGGGCTCAGTAGCAGAAGTGTGTGTGTGCATCTGTGATTGAAGGGTTAAGGGGTGCAGCACAGAACATATACAAAGAACAGGCCAAGCACAAAAAATGATTCCTTCCTGAGACATTGGCGTGTGTACAGTAAAGATGGTCTAAGATGACGTGTGCTAACGGTGAAGGCGTTTTGGCGTAAAGTGAGTCACAGGGTGCGAGGTTTCTCTGGATCCGGCAAAAAGTCACATATTGGTTTCTACCACAGGGAGATTTGTGAGGACTTAGTTGACAAACATCACATTTGGGACCTTCACTTGCCTGACCACTGAAAGAGTAGAGGGACAATCTAGTCTTTTCCCATCCACTACAGATTATTGATCCATTCAGAGACTACTGAGAATCACTTGTGTTTAATACAGTGTGTATGTACACCATTCTTCACATTTTAACTCTCTTTGAAGCTGGGCTGCTGTAGCTCACTTGAATCTGGCAGGCTACAGGTGGCGTCTAGCTCACCATTTTCAGAAACACCATCTCTTTCTGCTACATGGCCAAAAAGCTATGCCCCGACTGGAGTGCTACTTTGTTATCTACTGAAGGTAAAAACATGTTTTAAAAGTGAAGGGGGCAACGGTTGAAATTGGTTGTGAAAGCCACATCCTGAACAGCCAGTGATTGGTTAAGGGTCTGTCCAGTATTTAGTAAGACACAAAACATGAAAGAACTTCCTTCAGTAAAATGTGCTCAAAATGTTTTTTCTTGAATCACAAACCTATGAACAAAACACATAAAAGGTATTCTTAAAAAAAAAAAAAAAAAAAAAATCAGGTGAAGCCTAAAACTCTTCATAGTTTTAAAGAAATGAATACAGCTTATATACACAAACTCAAAGGCTACTTAAAATACACCTTAATAATGAATCTTCATTAATTTGATTTCTTGAAAGGACCTGTGACCATATCATACAACCGAGTTCATACAATCATTTTTTCCATTTTCTTGGAAGCAAAAAAAGAAAAGAAAAGAAAAAAAAAAAAGGAAAACAAATCCAACCTGGAATAGTAGGTGATATTCATTGCGACTTGTTTTCTGTGCACATTTGTTTGTATGTGTGGACTGGAGAGAAATTTCAATATCTTTTGCTTTTTGTTAACTAGAAGGATGTACAAATGTGATAAAACTGAAACAATCTCTCTCAATACTCTTGATGGGTATGAAAAGATTCAAACAGTGAAGCAGTACAACAATTTCTAATCTCAGAAAACATGTCCTCATTTCAACCTGCCATTCTGTTCTGGACATGTCAATCACAATAGTTCCTTAACTTTTCTATATATATTTATATATCTTTTTGTACGAAATCCTGTTTTTTGAAGTTGGAAAAAGAGAAAAGACCCAAAGTCTATGAGGAGGGGGGGTCCAAAGCTTGCAGTCTGCCTCAGAGTACAACAAAAAAAGTGTCTGGTGTTTGTCAAGTCAGTCTGTATGCATTGTCCTTGTCCATATATTTGTCCCACGATGCTCCACCCAATCTCAGTTCCATTCAAAACTGGTCTCCACTGCATCCAGATTTGTTTCCATCAGTCTTTTGGAGAAAGGTGGAGAGGGGAGGAGCAGCAGTGGAGAAGGGAGTGGAGGGAGAAGGAGGAGGAGTCATCAGCAGTGTTTACGGTGTGGTCTCTCGGAGGCATCCTGTTGTCCCGGCCTGCCCCGGCCTTACCTCCCCTCACGTCAGGACAGTGCTTCAGAGTGAGGGAAAGCAGATCAGGAGGTGGGGATTTGTGTCATAGGAGAGGAGGAGGTTGGCTCTGCCAGTCTCCAGTGTTCAGCAGTCAGAGTCTAGGTCCCTCCTCCTCCACCCCTCCCCTTCAGAACATCGAGCGAGGAGACTGAGAGCGTTGTGAGGAAAAATAAAAAGTGGGCCGCTACTACGGCGATTGTGTGGCTGGACTGCTTTGGGCAGAGCTGGGGGACAGACTGGGGCTGCAGCTGCCTGGGGGGGCGCCACTTGGCCGGCCGCCTGCAGCACCACTTTCCAGACCTTCTGAGTTCTCCAGCATCTCCTGGATGAGAGGGGGCATGGAGCCGGGGATCTCCATCTTCAGGGTGATGACACGCTCAGCTCCTGCAGAGGGGGTTGGACAGAGACAAGAAAACTTAAGCTACCAAAGTTCTGACAAAACACATTTTGGATATCACTTAATTATTTCTCCTGTACTCCATTTTAACATGTGAAATGGAAAAAAAGCAAGAAAAGCTTTACATTTATAAACGCATATAAAATGTCAAGATTATCAAAGTTATCACCAACGTCTCAACCAAACTCATTAACTTATATTTCTGTCTTAATTGACAGATAACCACTAGTGTACACCACAGACCTTTAGCACTGATGCTTCTCAGATCAGTGATCTTCATCAGCATCTTGGGGAACATGTGCGGTTTGTGGGGCCTCCTCTTCCTCACGTAAATCTTCAGCGCCTCCAGAAGGGGCTCCTGCAGGACATCCACCTTCTCTGCCTCCTCCAAGTCCTGACGATCTGTGGATTAACACAGGTACAGAAAAAAAACATGTCAATGCTCTCCTACTGTCCTGATTATAGTTGGCCACTAGGTGGTGCTCAATGAAAGAGCACAGCATTGCCAGCCTACTCCTTCTTCATCCATAGGCAGGGGTGTCACTCAGTCTTAGTATAGGGGTCATAGACAATGAGAATGGGAAATAGATTTTAAAGGGGCTTGTCGTACCTCCACACAGCAAACAGATGGCACTGAGCAGCCCTGTCTCTGCATCGTCCATCTCCAGAGGAAGGAGCTGGTTGGCGAAGGCAAAAACCAGGTCGGTGAGGGGACCAAAGCCTGCGTTGTGCATCTGGGTTCGGTTTAACGTGAGTCCATCTGAGAAAGTCATGGTGTCTTGCTCTGGTGTGTAGCGTGTACAGATCCGCAGTATCTGTGGACAGCAGAGGCAGAACAGGTGGTTCAGCGTTTAACTGGGCAGTTGGTTAGAAATGTTGAACCTCTCGTCTTCTCCTTTTTAAAAAATCTGGGTGTTTGGTGAAATTTTGTGGAAACAAAGCTAGGGCTGTTGTTCTTACCAGGATGTCCAGACAGGCGGCTTTGAGCAGAGTGATCTGGTCGGCAATAGTGAGCGTTGTGAAGCCGGGCAGCTGCTTAGCAAACTCCACCGTCTTTATGATACACTTGGTGGAGAGTTCACTAAACTTGTCCCACAGGTCTACGTCCAAGGACACGCGTCGTTCTGAGCTGTTAGTCTGTAGGGAGGGGAAGAGGTGGCAGCAGTTTAGACATTTGCAGGTGACGGTAATTTACAGGTAACAAAGGTGAACAAATGAAGGGACACACAGACTGTTAGTGTCACGTTACTGACCGTAGTGTATTTGCCCAGCTGGCAGAGAGAGGGGAAAGTATCCTGGTGAGCCTTGCGAACCCTGTCGATCATCTGCTCTGTGTCGGGGCTCAGCACATAGCTCTCCGTGCACTCCTGTTTCTTCTCATCCTTTTTCTTCTTGTTCCGGTCGTTCCTCACCGCTACAGGAAGACAAGGATTGGTATGGTCAAAAGTAACACCTACGCTTGTATTTTACCTCCAAACAGAATCATTCACACTTTATATCTCAGTTTTAAAAAAAACAAAAAAAAACATGTCATACAGTTTGCAAATGTTTTGGTAACGACTGCTTGAAAGGGTGTTGCAACCTGGATACTATATGTCCTGCATTGGCACCGTCTGACACCACCTCAAGGTAAACTGAGATCAAGATCAAAGGCAAAGTCATGAGCAGGACAGGATGTTCCTTCTGTGGCGAACAGCAGCAGCGGCCACAGCTTCACTTCTCTTATCTGATGCTATAACATAAATGTTTTCAGACAGCTCCATTGATGAGGGCTATGCTAATGGAAAGGGGGGGGGGTGGACCTTGAAATAATCCGATGTCATTTCCCTCTGGGCGATCTGGCTGAGAATAGTCTGCTCACCCCAAATGACAAAAAACGCTAGGCAGGGTGCTTAGCATTGGAATCCCATTACAGGCCCGATCCATTTCTCCCAGCACATCCACACTGGGGTGCAGTTTAGCTATTACTTGGGTTGTGTATGTGTGTGTTGAGGGTGGGGGTGGGTTGGGTGAGATGGGGTGCTACTTGATAAATAGTGGTGGGGGATGGAGCTATCCATAAGGCTGACAAATTGCCACAGCTTTCATTAGGGGTCCCGGCTAATCTAATAACATAATATGACAAATATCCTGCCTCTAATGGTTTTAAAAGGGCTCGGCTGCTCAGCCCATACCGGAAAAAACCTTGCAGCTTTCTCTCTCTCTCTCTGTCACACATTTCTCCCCCTCTCTTGGTTATACAACACGCTCTCGCTTTCCTTGTTTGCTCCGTTCTCACCAATGCACGCAATCTCTCCTTTCCAAAATTGTATTGCTTTTGCTTTAAATCATCCCCCTTTCCTAATGCCATCTCTATCATTTCTCCAATCTCTACCTCCCCTCGGGGTACCTGAATTTCCCCTAGCCACTGACCTAAGATCAGATTTTCCTTGTCTTAATCCTAACCTTGACCATTAAGGGCCAGAGCGCTCAGGCTGATGGGAGATCAGTGTCTGTGACAGAGGGGCCTGGCCCGGGGCCAAGCAGGGATGCACTACTCGGTGCTGCTGCTCATTCATCAGCCCACAGACAGGCCTCCCTGCCTGGGAGAACATGAAGGGAAGGAGGAAGGCGGGGGCTGGAAGTCTGATGCTGCACTATGTTACTGCTAAGCACTGCTCGCCTCAACAAGAAATGAAGAAGACCCTGCTGTGCAGACAGAGCAAGGCAATGTATTATTTGCCAGCATTTTATTGGTACTCAAGTGGCAGGCTAATGTAACCATAGTCACCAATACACATGTGGACAGAGCAGTAAAATGAGAAAACCGACACATCAAAAACAGCATATTATAAACACCATTTCAGCGAAAACGAGCAAATCAGTACAAAGCTTTCCACCTCCATTTGCTTTAATGAGCTAATTATGACTCTGTAGTGAAGGAGCATCCTTTTAAACAACCACCAGCTTTTGAGGCCAGTTGTATAAAACTGTAGTAAGCTGCTGAGCATATCTGGGCCAGCCCTGCTTATGGCGCTGATTGGGAATCTGTGTCCTTTCTGCCACGAGGGGAGGGGCGGAGAGCTGCAAAACAATCGATGTCCAATTAATTCACAAATAAAAGTGGGGCATCCCTAGCGCCCAGACATTGCCCGCGCTGACAAATTGGCAGCACAATCATAAGCCGCACAACACAATTTAATGAAGTCATTAAAGAACTATTAGGCACGACTGGCGATCTGTCATGGCGAATTGCCACATGCAATAACTTGAGGAGGAGGGGGGACTGTAGCAGGGGAGCTGAAATGAAAGAAATACTGCCTTGCTTTTTTTTTTTTCCCTCTTATTGTGTGTGTATGTGTGGACACAAATGTGCGTTTTGATGTTCGTGTGGGTGTTAACTTCAAGCAATGCATCTTTCAAAATGTATTATGAAAATATGAATGCTAATGGGGGAACTTGCATCCTGAATTGTTTGTGGTTACATGTCCATTGCATAAAAATGATTTACAAGAGCTGGTGTGTAACGTGTACAGAATACTGACACACACACACACACACACACACACACACACACACACACACACACACACACACAGCCATCACTCAATCATTTGTCCGTATAGTGGATTTCAGCTGCAACGTGCAGTTAATAGACAATTTCTGTTAGTGCCTCAGTGTGTATGTATTTGTGTATGAGTGTGTGTGTGTGTGTGTGTGTGTGTGTGTGTGTGTGTGTGTTTGTGTACAAGACAGAGAGGTAGGCAGACAGGGATAATTCGTGTGAGGAAAATTAAAGCACTGGCAGCTCGTCCATCACACAGATTAAATTCAATGGAAAGATAAAAATGTCAATGTCCCCCCCCCCCCCCCCCCCCCCGCTCCTGCTGCTCGCAGCGCAGAGCCACCGTCGACAGTGATGAAACTTTCTCCCTCCCTCTGTCCTCCAGCCTCTTTCACCCCCCCCGAGTTCAATACACTTCCCTCTCACAGCCTTCATCTTGCTCTGCTATCCTGCCTCTCTGGCTGATGTTATCCTCTCCTCACCCTGTTCTCCATCATTCTTTGCTACATCTTATTTTACTTTTATTACTTTTTCTATCTCTGAATAACACCGTCCTCGAGGAACACGTGGGCGATGGTTTTGAGAGCTTGGCAAAAAAAATGGGGAGGGGATGATAAAGGGAGGCAAGTACTGAGGGGTGGCAGCTGCTCTGAATTGTAACATAAAAACATTGTGGAGTATTGTGTAACTGAACCATATGATCATCCCAAAAGTACAAAAAAAAAAAAAAACTAAAAAGAAGAAGTGTCAGGGAATTAACTCTCTGCTCTAACAGACATGCTTTAAATGCAGCTTCATATGTGCATACTGCAACTTCAGCTTCTCATTTTTGTCTCACATACGTTAGAGTGTACTGGGCCAGTGTTCCCAGTGTCCCAGCTTATAACCCTTTACAACAAACTAAAGCTAACTTGCAATCTCTTGTGAGAATGTACATTTTTCTATGAGCTAGCAAAGAGCTGAGCAAAGAATGATTTTTGACTTCCCATATTTTTTTTAATTTTTTGAATAGTGTAGAGGCATGAGGAAGTGAAACTATGCACAGCTCAGTGAGTAAAAAGCAAAGTCAAGAGTTGAAATGTGTGTCTGACTGCTTTCTGCAGCAGAATTGTTTACTTCTTTCTAACTTGTAAATCACCTCATGACCCCTTGGAGAGATCTCGACCCCCATGCTGCGAACCACTGTACTATGCTAAGTGTGCACGCATGAGTGAGCCAATGCTTCCAAACATTATTCAAACATTTCACTTTATTTGTAGATAAGCATTCATGGTATGCTATTCTTAATTTTAGCCATGATCTTGGTCGTCTTTAGCCACACACTGTCAGGTTAATAATAATGTGGCTCTAGTCTACACTACCGGCCTTTCCTTGCAACCCTCCACTTGCTCCCAACATACTTGCCCCCCCCCTTCTGATGCCATCTTGCTTGGCATTGCCACCTGGCAGCAGGCCTGGCGCTGTCATCTGGAGCTGTCTGCCGGCAGACGCAAGGTCACCCAGACGTCCCCTCAATGCTAGCAGGGGGGGGGGTCCACCGTCTGTGTGTGTGTCTGACAGAGAGCGCATGGTGTTTAAGTGGAGCTGTCCAATTGTTTTTCTGTTAAAGCGTTCTTTTTATTCATACTAGTTTGTGTCAGTCACCTTGTATGTGCATAATTTGAGTGTGTGTGCATGAAATTACGCACAAGTATGCATTTGTGTGTGTGTGTGTGTAAGAGGCAGGGAGACTCCCTGCTGGGCCCAGATGGCCGGCCTCTCCTTCCTCACCAGTCCAGACTACTTTCACTGGCCAAAGTCACTGCTGAGGACACAAGAGTAGCAATCTGCACACTCTGCACAAAATGACCGCAATCGGAAAAAGGCAGAACTATTAAAACCAAAACCAGCTGAGCAAAGGTGGGTCGAAATCTAGCCAATAATAAAATTTCCAGCTTGGAATCCTGTCAAAAACCCGTTTATGCCAATTTTTTGCTCATGCAGTACTACCTCGTCACCACTAGATGGCTCTCCAACTCCAGTCTATTCTCCTATTGTATGCTGGGTTGAAACTGTGTGTGTGAGAGTGCGTAAAAGAGCCGGCTGCTGTGATCCTTCTAACCATGATTAATGGCCCCATTCAAAGGTAAGGAGCTCGGAGGATAACTTCTTTTACTGTAAACCACAGTGCTGTGGCATGGGGAGCGCTCCCTGCACTCGCTGCACCGCAAAGATGAGGTAAATAGCGCTGGGAAGACGGGAAGTGGAAAGGGACGGAGCAATGGAGGCTGAGTGCATGTGTGTGTTTTAACAGACGTGAGCCTGTGAGAGGAGGAGAGGTGCTACACTTTCTGTCCACAAATGTATATTACTAATATATTTCCTATTACTGAGTATTTAACAGTATTTATGGGTCCAACTGTATCCTATACACACAAGTGAGTGTTTGTCTGTGTGTGTAAGAGAGTGTGTCACGTGATCAGGCTGAGGTAGAAACCCTGTTGGCCTCTGAGTTCTCTGTGGTCACACCTCTACCAATTACTTTATCAAGTCTGACTGCCTGTGCGTATGTGTGTGCGTATGTGTGTGCGTATGTGTGTGCGTGTATGTGTGTGTGTGCGTGAGTGTGTATGTTCACACAGCCCCTGGGGTGCAATGATGGGAGCAGACGCCTGCTCTTTCACTCTCGGCAGGTGAGAACGTATTCATCACAGAGGCCTGCCAAGCCTGGCGACACCCTGACTGTTACTGCCAGTCTGCATCACGGCTGCCCTTTGTCTCGCTTTTACAGCGGATATTTTCTTCAAAGTAAAACTACAAGAATCAGCTCAAAGGGTAACAGCTAATAGGGAATAGTAACAGCTTTGATTTCACTCTGACTTTGTTATGATAAACACCAAAGGTCAGAGAATTTTCTCATTAAAAGAAACTGATGGGATCTGATCGGATACCATATAAACACTAAGTGCAGTCATCAACTAATGACAACATAAGTGTGTACGAGCTGGAATCACTGCCAAACTGATGTGCTTGCATCAATAGTGAACAGTTATGCAATGTCAGCAGTGGAAAAAATGTCAACAAATGCTTCAACTTAAGACTTTCTGCAGGGGTCACAATCACGCTAACCCCTCTGGGATTAAACAACTATGATGAAATCTGTGCTTTGCCCTAAGAGCCCTGTGGGAGCAGGGCTTTCTGGGTAATTTGGTTTTTATACTTACACTCCTTGGACATCCCCACTTCCAGGCACTTCTGCAGCCGACAGTACTGGCAGCGGTTGCGGGTGACTTTGTTGATGATACAGTTCTTCTCCCGGTGACAAGTGTACACCATGTTCTTCTGGATGCTTCTCCGAAAGAAGCCCTGCGTGACAGAAAGACGGAGACGAGGGCGATGAGGAGACGGGACAGGTTTTGGAGGAGGGTTGGGCGGTAAGAGAGGAGCAAGGGAAACCGGACAGTCTAAGCAAATCGAGCAACAAATTACTAAGCAAATACAGTTGTGCTGTTTGCTCTAGTGAAGCCACCTGTCATATGGTTATCTGCCAACACTGCTGCTTTTATTACATGTTTCGGTTGCCTGTTGCTAATATCTTGCCCATGTTTACAGTGTCCTCTTTCACCCAGTTCCCAACAAAACAACTTGCAAGGTTAAAACATATGAAATTAAAAGGAGGCCATGCAGAATGGCCATATGCAGCTGCAATTAAAAGGCAATGAACTACAAAAAGTTAAGTCCTTAAAGGGCTTAACCCTTGACACAATCTGGACAGAGACTAATAGTCATTTCATGAGGGTGCCACCTGTTCGTTTACACAACACAAAAATGCTTTTCGAGGTGATTCAGGTCTGAAGGTTTTTGGGGCAAAAGGCACAGGGTGACTGGGTGCCACGTAAGCATGACCTCGTTTACACAGCCGGAAATAAGCATATGTAGATCCAGGCCAAGCACATAATATTAGAAAGAGAGCCGATTGGCTGGAAATGATGTGGAAGAAACAAAAAGGAATCCCTTTTTACCCGTGTTCCCCTTTTCAGTCTAACGGGATCAAAACAAATCAGAGAATGGATTTAAAAATGTTGTCCAAGCGTACGAGGCGGGCGAATTATAATGAGCTCATCTTCGGTCACTGGGCAGAAATGGGAGATCTTTGGGGAGACAAAATATGTTTCGATTGCGCAAAAGCAAGACATAGAAACGGATCAAAACACGCCTCCCACATGAAACACACATCCCTCAGTAATAATTCAGGTCCTCCCCTTATGAACTTTAACAGCCGCTCTAACTGCCAAAAATAAGATAACAATATTGGGTCATAAATTAAGTGACGACAAAAGTCTACAACAAGATAGCTAAGCCTTAAATAAGAAACCACAGCTGGGGTTTATGATATGAAGGAGAAAACTGACCCTGTCTTTTCACCAAAATTACCTTTAAAAACCTTTGCCTTTAAAACCATCTCCCATTATGATTTTCAGATTTTGAATAATGATAACATAAAAAACGTGCGTTGGAACGAAAAAGCCATCTAAATGCTCCCCATGTGTTACACAGAGTAAAAAACGACAAACCTCTTGGAAAAATCCATGCATCACAACTTATATTCTCCTTATTCCACTCAACCCCAATAAAATCAATGTTAACCTCTGTGCCCTTATTGCTTAAACATGCCTTGTGTGTCAAAAAGATAAAAAGAGGTTAATGCAAATCAGCCACAACTGAGTGAGCACTCAGCAAGCACGGCTCGGGACAAATGTAATACAGGTCAATGTCAGTATTGATGTGACGCAGTGGGACATGGGTTATGTGTTGTTGGGTAGCAGGGTGGGTGGGGTCAGCTACAGCTAAAGGGAGGTGGGGTGGAGTGTGGTGTAGTGTGGTGTGGTGTGGTGTGGTGTGGTGTGGCGGGGTTGCTGCCAGGGAGCCCCATCCCATGCCGAAGGATTAGCTTTGCTAGCCGACAGATGGCTGGTGGACCTAAGCCCGCAATTTGTCCTTCCCGGATCACCAGCCTCTTCTCGTGTCTCCCGTGCGCCACCACAGAGTGGAAGTGATTCAGCCTTCTGATGTACTACGAAGAGGAAGTGTGTATTCTTTGTCATGTATCAGTTTAAGCAAGGTCCAACCAGCGTGCGTGATGGGACTGATTACACATGAAGAGGAAGTGTTTCAGGCCGTAGAAGGTCACCTCATCTAACCTTTGTCCTGACTTCATTTGCTCTCCACCCTGTTGTCACATAAAATATATTATTATTAATGTTGAGAAACAGCAGATCCCTGCAAACTGCTATCTCCCGCACAACTAAGTGGAGAGAACAAGACTTAGGTTGACATTAATTCTAGCAGCTGATGCTGAGGGATAAAGTCTGTGGTCTTTGTGTGTGCCTGTGTGTGCGTGTATCATGTCCTCTTTGATCCGATGGTGCCCTGACCCTGACCCTAGTGTCACCAGGGGATTGGCCCACTCCCTCCTGACATCGTGAGTCTCAGGTGCCCTCTCACAGGACCTCCTGATTGGCTGTTCCTTCTGGCTCGTGGGCCAGTTGATTGTTCCTACGCCCCCTCCCCTACCACCCTTCTTTTAGGAGTCATTGCTTCCTGCGGCCCTTAAGCCTCTTTTTGTATCACCGCTTAATCCACCCGGCGACAAGAGCCCTCAGCGGGCCTGTCAGCCACCCTGCAGTGTTCAGAAGAGATGAGAGCCGCAAGAAGAGGGAGAGGGAGGGAGGGATGAAAAAGAGGAGCGAACGGTTACAGCACATACATGATTGCATGCACCATGTGCTCTTCAATTCACAGCTGTCTACCTGCCGATCGTTATGAGCCTCATGCATATATGAGTGCGTGCGTGAATTCTGCTTTGCTTGTGTGCGAGAAAATGCTTCATTAAGAGGGAAATAGGGGAGGGGGTCTGGGGTTATGGAGTTCACAGGGAAGCACAGGAATCCTCTCTTACGTGACTTTCACACTGTGCCCAGATTAAGAGTGCGTTCCCAGCCTCCTACTGTGCATGTTGTGTCGATGTGTGTGTGCCTGTGCCCCTGCCGCTATTACTAAGCAGCTACTGCTACAGCCCACAAATTAGTAAAGACGGATGCTTTGTGAGAGGGCCATCTGAAAAACGCTGCAAATAGAGGACATTCATGCAAAAAGTGGCGGATAGGGACTTTGGAAAAACGGTCGCTTCTCTCCCATTGCAGCGGATACCAGGAGGAGAGGTCGCCTGCCGCGTGCTGCCTTGCCTTCAAGATAAAAACATAAACATGAGGGGGTGGGCATGCAAATTTAATGTTTAGGGGGTAATATCTGCAGGGGAAAAAGAAGTGCAATGCCGTTGAGTATGTGCGGGCGGCAGAACTAAAAACAACAAACGAATGAGCTGTCTCCAAGTAGCACAGCTCAACTTCCCCGCTCCCGTTTCCTCTGTTCGCTGCAGCCCCCAGGAAATGCCTTTGTAGTTTGGCATGCTGCAGCAAAGCAGACGCTGCTAACCCCCGACTTACCCCAGTCTCAGATGAGGCAACCATATACATTCACATGCCTGTAGTGTTGAATTATTGAGTGTGCTATGCCAAGTCATCTCCTCTGAAGTCAGAGATACGGAGAAGGCATCCTGAATTTTTCAAATTAGCACTGCGGCTGTTGAGGGGGGCAGACAGCCGGCTCATGGACAGACAACTGGCAGCTAGCTGTCCAACTAGGGACATCTTCATAGTTTAAGGCAACATTTCTAATGATTAGTCCTAATGAAATCCTTACTAATCAGCAGAGCAGAGTCCAGTACCGGTTATCAGGTAATTAAGATAAAGGTAATTAAGGAACAGGTGAACATTCATGGTTCGGCTATCACATGATACACTTATCACTGTGTTTCAATTGCAAATATAAAGGAGAATTTTAGATTATTCACCTTTGTTTTCACATCCGAGACAGTATACAAATATGATCATAGCTATATTGTATTGTCCTGAGTTCAAGCCTGAGACCTTTGGTCTCGTCCCAAACAGTTGCTTCACTGTTAAAACGTCCCATTCCAAGGTGCAACCACCTCCACATACACTTCAAAGCTTTTTCTTCTGTGGTTAATCAGTGTATCCGATTATTCTTTCAGTATGTTATTGAAGCGAATGTTTACCACTTTGCTGCTGTTTGTACTCCGTCTTTATACATGTGGCCTCTCATCTCTAAAAATAATCAAACTCAGCCATAATATATCCTCGAAACTAATTACATTCAGCCGAGGAGGCAGGCAGAGCTTCCTGTTGGGGTTGTGCAGAAACATTATATGAAATTAATGCCAAAGGCTGAGGGAGCTGAAATTTTTATCCTACCTGAGATGTGGTCATTTCACATTTCAGGCTGCAGCGACAGTGTTAACAACTGAAGGTGATACTTGTGTATTAAATTATTGTTTATCATTATTCTGAAATCGTTTGCACTGAACATCGTCTGTTGGCTGTTAGATTAAAACATCAGTGATCTCCCCAATGTACAAAAGCCTCAAAAAGCTAATTACAGTGTCAAATCTGGCACAATTTCTGTACTTGTCTAGTTTCTGCCTTTCCTTCTGCGTGTCACACTGTTGTGTGCGTAACATGTTGTAAATATTTCTTTTGTCTGGAACAGACCTTTGGGATGAAAACAAATTAAAATTTACTGCTCATGACTTGGGGTTTTAGTTTTACAGGAATTATTACTGACAAACTAAACCACAATTTTATATGTGAACATGTTGAACCCAGAATATTTTACTTCTATTAACATTTTCATTTCAACTGTATCATCAATTATTGGTTAACCTAACATCCCTCCATTCATCGCCAGTTTGCTATAATGCATGCGACTGATTAATACTGCACAACCACTGCTTAGCCACGGAACAGACAGTAATACCTTTATACACAACCACACACCCACTCACACAATCTCATCAGGAGCTGTGATTTAGCCTTATTACCTTACTTAGAACTCTATTGAGATGCTCTGATGATGGGGAGCAATTTTAAACAGAACACAATAGAAGCAGATTAGGGTTTGAAATGGCGGCAGAGTTGCTGCACACCTTCTGAGATTAAGGTCATTGCTTTTGAATACAAGATACATAAAGCAGCTAGTTTGGTAGCTGTGCACTGAACCAAACAGCAACACATTTGTTTTAAGTATATCATATGAATGATTTACGTGTGAGATGATGCACGCTTCTGACACAGGCTCTGAGATGAAATTTTAGGGCATAGTTGCATAAAAATTGCAATTTGTACCAACAGCTGGAGCCTGAGCATTGAGAAAAAGGTGGAGAACATCCTGTTGCAGGCTTAACACATACAGACAAACTCATGCAACTTGGAAGGTTTCCCACGACCAAAATCTGCTACCTGTGCCAAACTGTTTCAAAATACGAAATTGGTAAGTCTGTACAAACACTAGTTTAGAAACACCAACCAATTATGAAACTGGATTTCATTTTCTTGAACAATTCGGTGCTTCACACACTGCACAAGATTATCTTGGCCAGGAAAACCACACACCATCTTCCCCTTTCTTTATCTCTCACACACACCCATGGTTAAACTCTGTTGTATATGTACACACACGTACACGCCCAACCTCTTCTTTCTAGCTTTACTTTTATGATTTGACTAGCCTTGACAGTCAAGGATATATTTCCACAAGCCTGCATAAAATAACAGTATATAACATAGGTTGATGTGAATTTACTTCAGGCTAAGCAATTTAAAAAAGACACTTTCAACAAACTTTAAATTAAGAAAAAATATATTTTACATTCGTCATATTAAACATCCTTAGGACCCATGAAGCTGCACAGTCAGCAGCAGTGTGGTTGCAGGGGTCAGCTTTTATTTACTTTGTTAACTTTTTATAAGTCACATTCGGGGAGCAGGTTAAGTTTCATAGAGCACTCAGAGGGTTTGCGTTAAAGGGTAATGCCTTTGTATGTATGTATGTATGTGTGTGCCAGACTCCTGCCTTTGCTGTGCTCTCCTCCCCTTTGTGCATTCTTTACTCATCCAGCCCCCCCCCCCTCCTGTGCTCTGCCGCTGACCGTCTTTCTCTTGGTGTCAATGAGTTCAACTGTGGCCCCTGTACCCCATCCGCCTAATCTGCTGCCCCTCCAACCATTACCCACTTCTTTCTCTTTCTGGCTGTTCATGCATCCCGGAGCACAGCCTGCTCTCTCGCACTCGCTATCTCAGTCCCCCGCAGTCTCTCTCATCTTTGCACGGTTTCATCTGCATTTCTACATTCCCCCCTGGGTTCCTGCCCTTGCTTACTCTTTCATACTGTTTGTTACTGCCACTGTCTCCTGCCTTCTTCGCCGTGGCTTTTTCTCTCTGCTGTACTCCTCCCCTCCCTCCCTCCCTCCCTCCCTCCACACCACTCCTATTCCTGCACATATGGAAGACCACAGTATTGGCTCCGCAGTCAATAAGTCAGAGGGTCTTGCAGGCACCTGTCGCCATCAGCAACACCCTGCCTGTCTTCATCCAACCACTCCCAACCTCCTCTTGCTACAGACAAAGCTGCTGTCAGTAGAAGAAGTGGAAATCCTATTTGGTTCATTCAAGAATGCATGATCACCACGCAAAAAAAACCAAAACAAAACACGTGGTTTCTGAAATGTGGCCATGGTGGAGATATAAGGTTTGTGCCTGGTGGTAACATTATATTAGATTCCACAGATCCCTCCCTCTCATCCCTATCCTCTTCTGAGCTTACACAACTCCGAGTCTTGGGAGCAGCGAGATAAAGAAGTGTGTGTGCTCACACGAACAGGAGACGTGTAAGCATGCGCACAGCAACTATCAACTGATAACAGAGCAGATGGGGGTTATGAGGCCTCCTCAGCACCTGTGTAACAGGGCTGTATTGATAACAGACATGTGGACACGTCAGCAAAGGTATGTGTAGCAACAACACGAGAGAAGAAAAGACCTGCACGGATGACAGAGTTTCACAAACTACGTGATACGAAGCAGATCCATCATATGTGTTATCTTTTTTTTTTTTTTTTACGATGTCTATAGATATAAGTATAAAGAGGCTGTTACAGCTTGTTCAGGTCATACTGATAATTAGGCAGCTCAATAAATCAACCAATAATATTAGAGAATGATTCTCCAATTTTGACTTATTACATTAAATTTCAGCATTAAACACTGAAAACTAATGAAATGTTCCAAATGACGTGCAAGAGCTTTGGCTGTGAAGACGTGATTGTATTTTTTTCCAACTGCAAATCACATGATGGTTACAAGATTGACGAACATCTTGCTTTATTGGCAGATTCAGAGGAAGTCTCACCTTGCAGCCCTCGCAGGCGCTGACACCATAGTGGTACCCTGAGGACTTGTCCTGGCACACAAAGCAGGGTTTGTAGACGCGGGGCGGTGGGGGAGGTGAGGGCGGGCTTGGCACTATCTCCTCTGAGCTGGTACTCTGGGTCTCTATCGCTGCAGAGAGGAAAGAGCAACAAGAGGGGTTAGTGAACACATGTCTGTCAGATGGAGTGCTGACAGGCATGGAGCATTAATCGATATCAGTGGGATAAACTCACAACCTTGTGTGTACACAAACACACACACACACACACACACAGATCTTAAACAACCCAGTCCAGACGGATACACTGCTGACGACATCTAATACAAATCACCAGAAGGGGAACTAACTCACTTTCTAACAATGTGTTTGGGAGAAGAAAAAAAAAAAAGCTGCAAGTGCAAGGACAACTTCTTGATCAGGCGTTTTCAGATCCGCCACAGGAAAGACAACGCGAAATGTCTTCAAAGAACAAACATTTCTCTAACACACATGCACCCAGAGATCATCAAAGCACCAATGAAAGCAGCCTTTGCTGGATACCTACTTACTGCCGAAATGTTGTCTTGTGCGTATGTGTGTTACAGCACGGAGCTGCTTTGCTAGCAGGGTTCAAAGACAGGTTTTCTCCTCTGATACAAGGCCTGGAGTTGTGCTTTTATTTATTTCTAAAAATTGTGCAGTCTTCGTAAGTACAAGTGTTCTGAAATATTAAAAGGACAAATAATCATATCATCATCACCAGTCGGGAGTACCAAATACTGCAGACAAGGCTGCGCAGAATTCTCTCTCCGCTTCTGACCATGCAACTTGTTTACCCCCCGAACCAAACGCACACACTTACCTCATTCTTAATCAATAACAGGCTGGTAAACACAGAGAGGTTGAGCACAAACAGTCTTCATGCGTTAAGGGCTAATATGACAAACCAAACACATGAGCCCTCTGTAGGCTCCCATGTTTGGTGTGCTTGTACATGATAAACAAAGTGGCCTGGGATCGTGGGGAAGTATCCTGCTGTTGCCTACATGTAATATGTATTGGACTTTGCCCTCAATATCCTGTGTGTTACAAAACAAGGCTCTTTAATCAACTATAAAAACACACATTCACAGCGCAGACCTGCACCCTGTGGCCTGTAGCTTACCAAATAAGTGTATAATCCCTGTTTGCAACTGCTGCCTTTATGAGCTTGTGAGTAAGCAGTGTATCGTTTTTTCATACTGATGCCAATAACTCTTTTTCATTTGAGAGAATAGATTAACTTGTCAAATGCACCAGCGGTTGTGATGTACTTCTGTCTACACTATATGCATGTGTGCATCTTCCCAGCCCCATTGCTCCACCCAGCATCAGCAGCTCAACAGAGGAGGGATTGGGGAGGTTGACAAGCGGCTCAGGAGCTGCCTGCAGCTCAGTGCTGGTGTGTAAATAAGCCATCTATATTTAACAGAGCCGCCTGGTTCAGTAGGACCGTAGTACAGCCGAGGACTCGCTCCACGTGACGGTGCGGCCGACAAACACTGCACTCGCAGCACACACAAGACTAATCACACTGCACACTGAGCATGGATGAAGTATTTCTTCTCTCTCTCTCTCTCTCTCTCTCTCTCTCTCTCGCTAACACACACACGCGCTTTCCGCTCCAATTATAGTGTCTGTGTGCGGGTCTCAGCTTGCCAATCTCCATGCGCATGCAGCAGATGGCGCAGGGGAAGATTACATTCAGAACAACTAAAATAAACCAACCTGATGCACAGATATGTTCAAGGCTTCCTTACACCAAAATCTAGCCTTTCCAAAGCCCGCCTGCTATCTCGGCCATCAGGAAAAAAACACACAGCATATCCAAGTGGGTTTCAAATGGCGGGGACGGTTAAGCTAAACAGCAATAAAGCTCACATTGCAACACCTAACAGTGACACCCAATCAGGCCTGGGATATTAAGACATTACATTTATGAGGCCCAGATGTCATATGTCACTTTCACACCAGCAGCAACCTTTTCAGTTCTCGGTGTAAACGGGCCGATATGGGAGTGAAAAGGGTGATTCATGGTCGAGACGGAATCAGCTTTAAATATTTTTCAAAGAAAAAGCGTGACAAGCAACTTGTAACAATATGGACTGCAGCCAGGAGGGAGACACACTTATTATGAAGACATATATTGCAGTAACAACAAGGGAAATGTGAAAAAGGAGGAAGAGATACTCTTTAAATGATAGAGGGAGGAAATGAAGGGAGGTGATAAAAGTGGAGAACACACAGGGAGTAAGTGACTGCATGACTATTTTCATGTTCCTCCCTCAGGTTTTTAGATTCATTTCTATTACACACATGCGTGTGCACCAAACACACACACACACAAACACAAACATCTGTCAGGATTTAACTTAAAGCCTTGAAAACAATTATAAAGTTTATTAATTTCAGGCGACTTAACGGGAAATGAGTGACTCATTTTGCGAGAACGTGTGCACAGTTTGCACAGTGTGCAAGGTGATTCTGTGCAGAGGAGCAGAAGGATTCAGTCACAGGAGGACAGACTGTGGACAGTGTGAGAGTCCGCGCTTTGCTTCTCACTGCCATTTTATTGGTGTCATTACGGGTCGTCTTTGCTCATGCCACTGGGCCATGCCATCGCCACACTCATGTCAAACAAATTAAACTTAAATAGAACAGCTCTTACATAACATGGCATATTTTCTCATTAGCAAAAAAAAAAAAAAACCATTCACAGTTTTCAGCGCTCTTCTGCCTCTCTTGATGCGGACTGATTACAGCCCTGCATTATTAGTGCGACCACAGAGCTATTCATCCACATTAAAGCTGCCTTCATTAGAAACGCACAGACAAACAGATGTGCCACCCACACACATACACATGAACTTAAAAACTGCATACTGACATTTACACAGGCTAAGGGCTTTCCTTGAGCCATTAAAAAAGCCTAATCGGCCGGACACACACACACATAAACACACACACAGAATGCACAGTCTTAATGAGAGCACCCATGGAAATCTGGGACACAAGGACAAGAGTCTGTGAGGGGGCTGGCGACTGTAATTAAATACAATGGCTGGCTTCTGGAGCCCTGTCAAGCTGAGGCATGGAGCAAAACAATGGCAGGCCTGTGGACAGAGAGGCAGCGAGGCTCAGCGGAGAGACGGAGCTACTTAGCCCTTCAGCAGTCCTCACCCAGGCATTATTCAACACCAGCCTGCATCCAAACTCTGATCAACACCAACCATCACACAAGCCTGCCTATTGTGTGATCCACGAAATCATAACGCACAAACAGTGGAAGAACTGACTCACGCTAGCCTGGAGAGCTTCTCTTGATATCCTTGCAACTTGTTAACACTGGAAATTTGTATATCTGGCAAGGTTTCCAGGCCGGAGACCCTTCAGTGCCTGCGAAATCCCCACGGTAACTAATACATGAACTACAGCTAGAATATCATTCTTTCAGCCAAGAGAGAGCGAGCATGAATAGACAATAACGCCCCGCTTTGCTCGGGGATACAGGCACAGGAACCCGCAGCCCTGAAAATAATGTTTAAATGAAAAACAGTAAGGAGTTACTGATAAGGAATCTATTGTACTTTGGCGAGGAGGTGAAACACAAACCACATGAACCATATGGTCATGGCAATTGTTGTTATCCAGACACAAGGCTGGATTCAAGTCTGCAGCCTGGTATGCTGTCAGACCAGTCCCAGAAGAGGGAATAAACAGCACAGGCCGTCAGGTGGAACCGGCGAAAAAACAACCCTGACACTGCACTGTGTTGAAACAGTAGAAGTCCATTTAAAGGAGGCTGTGTCTGTGTAACATCTGACCACTGACTATGGCCGAAAAATACCCTTTCAGCCAACTCTGGCACATTTACAGTAATGATGTATTAAAAGTTATTTTGCTTCTCATTCTGAATGTTCTTATTATTCATTGGCCTAAATAATGTGCGAGTTGGCAGTGAATTAACACCAGATTTATCTCAAACCACTATGTCAAAGCCCTTAGATTTAATTTACTTAGATTTCCCCTTTGATATTCACATTCACAGACAAGTATTATAAACACACCGTGTGTGTGCATGTGTGCAGCCCCCAGCTATCTTAATAGCTTAATGTAGCGTGGTGTGGTGTTCTCAAACTCAGAGCCAAAGCACCGGTGATTTAATTAAGTTCAAGTGTGAGTGGTCTGTAATGCCGCTCCTCAGATTCACTTTGCATACATCATGAGCCACAAGTGCACTTAGAGCGAGGCCGCGCCCTCACAGCCACATCCTCCATAAGCAATTACCGCATGACTAGACTTAAATGGACAAATATCCACAAGACTGAAATGAAATCTATTCTGATGATGAACTAGCCTGAGCTGTAACACTGACAAAAGATAGCCTGGCTAACATCAGCACTTCAAAGGCATCACCACCAAAAGACCACAGACCAAGACACACACACAGACACAAGCCCACCGGCTATTATCAAGCCTCCAGACCCTGGGCTGCCTCTGCCCAGTGCTGCTGAGTAGTTCCTGAGGTTCAGCTCTAGGTTAGTCCTCTGAGATTTGATTACCTTCATCCCCACTGGTTACTGGGCCCAGCTGTGAAGCATATTAATGAGATTTCACCATCATTAGAGGGAAGCTAACTACATTAGCAGGCTGGCTGCTTGGCTGGCTGGCTGGTTTGTGGTAAAGAGAGCTGGAGAAAATGAAGGCAGAGGGGATGAAGGCGGAGAGGGAGGGCTTAGACAGTGTCTTCCACTTTGTTGAATCCTCCTCAATCACAGGCCATTGGGTCCCCCCGGCTTCTATTAGGTTATTTGGACACACTGACATGCACGTACACACACACGCGCACGCACATGCACGCATATGCTCGCCATGTGTAAGATACAAGGAAGAACATATAGAGGTCCATTTGTCTTTCCATGCAGTGAGTGTGCAGGAGAAGAGAGTCACCAGACGGACCACCATGGCACAGGCTGCTGCATTAAGGCTCGCTTTGAAGTCTGCTTAAAATAATGAAGTGGGATGGCCAATGGAACAGCCCCAGGGATAGAGACCGCCTCGCAAAACCCTGGGAGTTGTACGCCAATGTATCATGCATGTCCATAAAAATGACCGCCAGCAACTTAAGAGCTTTTTATGTGCAGTAAAACAGACCAACAAGTGAGCGGAGAAGGGCATCACTCATGCACAGAGCTCGACTTTTGCTAAATATTCAGGCTTTATTTCTGGTTTCCATGTCAGTAATGTGGGTAAGCAACGGGGAAAAACGACATGCGCACACACACACATACGCACACACACACACACACAGGAACGCTTTGTCAGCACTCTTCAATTACTGAAGGGGGAAATGGGACTATTTCCTTGCTTACAGGGAAATCCTGCCATTCTCTAACAAAGCGTCATAACAGCTCGCCGCTGAAAATGGATGGGGCTCCGTTCGCTGCTTTCATACTGATTACTGACAGAAAAGGCGCGCATGCCATCCGAATATGAGCCAGGGCGCGATCACACACTGGCAGGCACGTACAGACTGACAGCTATAAGGAGAGCAACAGTGGGTTGTGTTTGTGTTCAAACACAGAGTGTGAACAGTTATTGGATGGGAGAGGGGGAGGAATCCGGCGGCAGGGCAGACGGGCTTAAGTGAAAACACACACACACACACATACATACACATACACGTATACACACACACACACACGGGAAGGAGAGCCAGTGGAGGTTAACACAGGGCAGGAGACCAGACAGCATACCTTACACCTCCCATATTCACTGTAACTAAATCCAGCCCTAGCACCCCCACCTCCCGCCACTTTCCACCTTCATCTCCCCCTTATTCCTACCTGTCCCAGTTACTGAGCCTCACAGTCTTCTCCTCCTCATGCTCTCTACAACTTAAATCCCATGCAAGGTGGCATGTCACAGGAAGTCCTTTTTCACTTCTTGTCTCCCTCTGTCCATCTTTGCCAAAGCTGATTCCTATCACTTTAAGGGGCCGTGGGTTTCAGACCAAAGGACTGACTTCTGACTACAATTACCGAATTTCACCGGATTTACACATCTGTATACACCAAGCTGAAACTACACAACCACTGACAATGTAAACTATCATCTTACTATACTCAAGAAATCAATTTCCTTGATGGACGGCTGGCGATGTTTATCCCCTTCCCATGACACTATTGTCAGCGATCGCCACAAACAGTTCATCTCTTATACACTTTTTAAAGCATCAAACTGCTCACCATGTCAGCCACGGCCGTTACAACGAGTGTCAGTGTCAATATCTGATTCATGTTCCACCTGAAGAACAAATCACAATGTATCACTGGTAGGATTTTAGATTCATTTATTTATTTATTTACTACTGAAGTTTGTTGTCACTGCTTCCAGTCCTATAATTCATAATATGGAACAGTACAAAAATATGTGTGTGTGTGTGTGTGTGTGTGTGTGTGTGTGTGTGTGTGTGTGTTTCAGTGAGGTTGAGTTAGGAGGATTACTGAGGATCCCCCTGCCTGGATGTGTGCTCCGCCTAAGCTGCTGCATGTCGATGTTGCAGTCCATGTCTACCTTCTCAATGTAGAGAGAGGGAAGGGGGGTGGGGGGTGGGGGGCTGAATGCTGGGAGATAAAGAGTACTATCACTAATGAGTTTCCAAGAAAAATAAAGGGAACATACTTGCAGTGTTGCACAATGACCCCATTTCAAAAAAAAATAAATCAGTGTCTGATATGAGATATGATTTCTGACAGAATCATAATATATCGTTTAATAGACACATCTGACACCATGACACTCCTTGTGTGAAGGAGGGATGGGCATGGATCAAACTGAGCAATTAATTTGATTCTAATATAATTTTCTGTGGAAAATGACACATCTCTTCTACTTAAAAGAGCGTGTTCTGGTCTACATTTCAGAGAAATGACATATGCTGTTTTGCAACCGATGCAGAGATTCAACTTTTGCAGAGAGAGCAGAAATGAATGTGACAGCTTGAGTTCTTTAAGGACTGCGCAGTGTGTTTGAAGGCTACACTGACTCAGAAACAAAATTTTGATGGATAGCGCTCCAAATTGCAGCCAAATAACTCCCCTGTGTGGAGTGTTACGGTAAGAAAAACACACACATACGCGAGTGATAGATGAGGGTCCGAGCAGAGGCGGAAGGGCAAGGCGGTGCAGAGTAAGGAGTCTGTCTTGCCTGTTATGACGATCCCTGCTCTAAACCAGGAAGTGGTGGTGTTTGTCTTGGGCCAGAGGTGGGGAAAACACAAGGTTGTGTTTAGCAGGAGTAATTTATGGGATCTTTACATCTGGGTGAGGTTGAGGGGACTTAGGTGTAGTTGTTTGTATGAGTGTATGTGAATGTATGACACTTGAATGCATGCTTCTTTGCATGCGGCTTGACTGCTTTTGGAAACGCAACCAACAGAATTACAAATGCTTCTGCAAATGTGTGCATCTGCCTGTGTGTAGGTTATATTTGGATCCATGCTGTGTGATATGTACTGTATGTATGTGCATGATAGCCTGTGCGTGTGAACATCAGCATGTTCTTGTCTGGGCCAGGCCTGGTTTTTATCAGCCCGGCAGCCCCCACCACGTTCCCAAGCCCTTCTCTAGGGGCCCAAGATAACTTCCCTCTCTATGCTGCCAGGCCTCTGAAATAACAACACACCAGGTTTTCCTATCACTGCAGCCCCGGCAAATGGAGACGGAACTGAGAACATGTGTGGACAAACTAGAGTGTGTGTGTGGGGGGGTGGGGGTGGGAGGAGGGGCAGCAAATAATCAAGCAGATGGCAAAGGTGAGGTCTACAGGGGGAGAGATTTTGAGCGGCAACTCCGTGCTAACCATAGTAGCTGCTCTGCGCTGCCCAACGCTAGCCTTTGGTACACTTAACTGTGAGTCTCCTTAACCACTAATAAATTTCTTAAATCTGACGAGCACTCTGGTGTTTACAGATTTAATTGAGGAGAAGAAAAAGAAAAAGAAAAAGCATCTGAAGACAGCTTTACTGCGGGAAAGAACCACAAGTTCCCTGGCAACAACGCTCCCCCTGCAACCCCGGGTAACACGGTGTAACTCTACCCAGCAGCTGTCCATGCCTGCTGACTGACAGTGGAACTATGTGAGTTGGCACTTGCTCCGGGGTGATTGGAGATATTTGGCATGAGCTGATGGTGTGGGACATGGTGGTGGGCACAAGGGGGCAAAAAGGAGGCAGCCCGTGTTGGCCAGAGGATGCCAGGATGTGAGCGGGCACAGCGGTGTGTTTCGGCAGCCTATAACACATGTCATATTAAGGGGGTGGGCACGGACACAGCAAAACGTGATATGCACTTGTAAGAGTGTGTGTGAGAATGTGAAAATGCGTGTGCAGGACTTCACTAAGGACTGTGAACTTACAGTTGTACATGGCAGGTCTATTAAGATGATGTGACAGGCTGTGGTGTCAAACGAACATGTGCCTTTCTTGTCCAGAGATAAATGTTTCAAATGCCCGTGTGTGTGTGTGTGTGTGTGTGTGTGTATGTGTGTGCGTGCATGTGCGTGTGTGTGTGCGCGTGCGTGCAGTGGGAGCAGCAGTGATAAGCTTCATCAACTGCAGCAGATCTACAGATGGGGAGTTTAACTCAATGGGAGATGCAAGTCCATGATTAGCAAAGCTTTTCCCACACAATCTAATCCATACAATGAATATTGGCAGTGTTTGCCCACAGTGCATTCGCCATTAAACATGAATATTGGTGTAAAACCTGATCGCATGCAAACAACAGCTGTATACTGTGAGCTGAGTGACATGACTGACCCACATTAAGAGACAGGGGGAGGGCAAGAGAGCGGAGCAGGAAGAGACGAGCTGCGAGAGGAACAGGGGCTGATAAAGAGAGAGGGGAGGAGAGAGCATCTGAGGAGAAAAAGGAGCTGAGCTGAGCTGAGCTGAGCGACAGGACTGGGGGAGGACTGTGACACGCGAGACAAACAATTCAAAAAGCAGGGCCCCCAAATAAAAGCCGAGCATGCTGGCGTGTTCGCTCCTAGACACCAGCGTTCAGAGGGAGAAGGGGAGCGAGCGTAACCACAGTGCAACCTCTCTTTGTCAACTCTTTCACAGTGAATTAATACACACTTCCTGGAGTGACTTACAGCTGTGAAACCTTATGACACATAATTCAAGATCAAGGTCGGCAGATCAAGTTATTGGATCATAAGACGAACATACACAGGAGCGAAACCACAGCCTTTCACAAACTGGTCTTTAATGTTACCACTCTGACTGTGAAAATGGCTTCATGAAACATTAAGCCTCTCTTTTACAAAGTGCCGGCATTGGTTAATTATAGAATTGTGCGTGAGTGGATGACTGTGTGCGTGCTTTTCCCTCCTGCGATAACAAACTGCACTCATGCATGCTCGGAGCCAGGAGGGTGCCAAAGCAATACTAAACCTGGGCCTACCCAATCTAGAAACTCACTGTGGTCTAACAAAAGCCTTGAAGGTTTACATTTTAGTCATCTGGCAGATGCTCTTTCCAAGAGCCACTTAGATTGAGTGCAACAGGCAAATAAGGTTCAATTCCCTCTATTCCCATAAAATCCAAGGTCAACGACATTACAAGCAACCAGTAACAAGGAGACCAAGGGTCAGAGGCCTGAAAATATCCCTGTGACCTTCAAGTAGTCGTGACAAAAGAAGTGCTGGACAAGATACAATAATGGTCTAAGAAAAGAGGATGTCTTTTCAGAGCGTTGTGGTTCGGCGCAGATGATCTACATTAGTGGAGAAATCATGAACACATTGTTGCCCTCGGCATTTTCAAAAAAATCACAGGTGGAGAAATACTGGAAAATGCATTAAATTACACCATGATTCTCGTCCGCCGGCGCTGAGATGACATCCATACACATTAACCAGACCCTCTTCATCTTTAATGGGCTGAGAGCCACACACAGTGCCTCGCTGTTTGGGAGCCAAAAGGCCCTCATGAATGCTTATGCTCGAGTGTTTGCTCGAGTGTTTGCCCTTTACTCACTCTAACAGAGAGGTTATCTGCCCATTGATACTCGCTAATCCAATGTGACTGGCAGCATTCAAGACCCTCCGCATATTCAACAGTGGAGGAAGCAGGTCATAAATATGGAGGGAGCAAAGGGCTATTTGCATTAGAGGGCTGAAATGGACTTGGAGAAGCCAGGAGGAGGTGGGAAGAGAAAAGGGGGAACAAGGGATCAAGAGAAAAGGGGGAGAAAGAGAAGAGGCTCATGAGGATCTGGGGAAGAGAAGAGAGGATCACCAGGGACAGGCTTTGTCATGTTAAACTGCCTCTCTCGACCCATGTTCTCTCCCCTCCTCTCTCCCTCTCTGTGGGTAACACAATAGTCAATCACAGGGGAATAGATTACGAGGGTTTGATCTCCTCAACTTCAGAGCAGGAGCATGACACTGGAAGTGGGGGAGAGGTCGCGGGTGCAGCGTGTGCGTGACTCCACTATGTGTTCAACGATGCTAAATAATGTGCCTTCTCACCAGACCGTTTCTCTTAAAATCCAGAGCCCCATTTAGGTTTGTCACTTCACGTACTCGTCAACATGAGTTAGAGCTAATAGTTAAACTCGCTTGTAATTTACCTCTTGCCTTCAAGCCTCAGCAGGCCAACGTGCATTCCTCTACTGTACATGAAACCCATAATGACAACAGTTCCCTTCATAAATTAGTTTCGCTTTAAGTGCTAATGTCAGGTTTTGAGGTGAAAGCATATTATTGTGGATGTAAGTGGAGGTATTTGCAAGGGTGTGGACAAGAAGACAGAGCGAAGCGGGCGCTTATCCTGTCACTAGTCTGTTTAAGAGCTCAGTCATGGCAGGACTCGGGGGGGTTACTAGGTCAGCACAGAGGTTAAAATGGCCTAAAGACCCCTAGGAGACAGATGACATATTTAGAATAGACAGACGCAGAGGAAAACAAGCGAGCTGCACATTGATGAGACAGAGTCCAACAAAACGACCACTGTGACTGGCCATCGCTCATCACACATATGGACATTTATTCTTCTGATTCATCGCCCGAAACTGCCACCGACCCTCTCGACCCGGATAATGTAAAGTGGCTGAATTCCACCAAAGATGATAGCGGTAGCTTTAAACACCCTGGCCTCAACACGGCGAGGCCAGCCACTGCTCTCCTTGCTCATGCCCCCTAATGATGACTGATGACACACATTTGATTCAGCTGTCTGATGTGTAGCGTCAGGGGGCTCCTTAGTGGAAGATTTGGGCAGAGCGAGGGGAGAACGGGTGGGCGGGGAGAGGCGCACTCATTTGTCTTTAGTGTCAGCGCTAATGCAAAAAAAAAAAAAAAATATTTAAAAAAAAAATAGAATAAAAAGTGAGGTGCTTGTCGATAGCACCGGGAGGTTAAGTTACCTCCGTGCTTAGGAGAAATGGCTGATGAGAGCAGGCAAAGTCATCAAGGGAACGCAGTGGGATGTTACTAGAATTTAATGAAGGACATGTTTAGCTTCCTCGGGTATGATTTGTGCTTTTCCCTTCTCTCTGTGTCTTTGAGTGTGTGTGTGAGTGTGTGTGTGTGTGTGTGTGTGTGTGCCTCCGCAGACACTAATTTCCTGCATGGATCCCTGACCTTTCAATGTAGCCTGAGGGGAGCCATTTGATCATCTCTCTCTCTCTCTCTCTCTCTCTCTCTTTCTTTCTCTCTCTCACACACACACACACACACACACACATAAACACACACGCGCGCGCACACACACACTATTTCCTGTGATATGGCTGCCCACCAGTCAGTGGACTGACTTTAGTGGGACAATGTTGATCTTCCCCCACAGTGTTAATCTAAAAAAAAAAATTTCTTTCATAGAAAACATTTCTTATATTAAGGATACAAACATTTTTAGTTGACTATATTATCAGTCAGCTTGCTCACAGAAACAGCAGCCTGTCCAGATATATATTGGCAGACCTAAAAACATCACTGGCTTATTGATTTTGCCATGGTTGCCATTTATCACTTCATTTATACGGGCTGCAAATGATGTTTATCTTTCTCCATTTATGTGACATCAAGATTATTAGTACAGTTTTGTGCAAAGCAGCAATACAACGCTGCAAATATGACCCTGATATATAGGTAAGTACAGATACGTGAAGTCTTCAACGTTGTTTTTTTTTTGTTAAAGAGATAACTACCAGAGCAGATCAGTGTATAAAGGAACACTTGGATGAAACACTGTGTTCTACGTGCAAGAGTCAAGCATGCCTCCACCCTCTGCAAAAACTAGTGTAAAAAAAGACAATATGTTTGTTTTCATGCATGTAAAAGACCATGCTTGCTGCCTATGCACACACTAGGAAGCATGCCTGCTAAAAACAGTGAGTGGAGGTAACCTGAGCTGAGCCCTCAGGTGAGCTTGGTGTTAATGCTCCCACTTCTCCCTCCTGTCCCCCTTCCCCTCTGGGGTCCAGTTAACCCCGGCTGCCCTCTGCCGACTGCTCCGTCTCTCTGCCTCGTGACTGGGGGCCTCATTATGACCCTCGGGGTGACTGGGCGCCGTTTATTGCAACCCAGTTCCACTGCAAGTAGGAACGCACGCCTCTCACAGTTAACTCTGTCCATTAAGCTAAGTGGGGCCCATCAATAATTCAACAGTTTCCAATGTATAATTCAAGGGATAAGGGGACTGTCATGAATTGCGACACACACAGGTGAGGAAAGAGAACAGTACTTTCATTACAAAGTTCACTGAAATATTACACATCTGGAAGGCAATGTGATGAGTGTGTTGCAAAGAAAGCTGGGATGGAACAACAATACTAATGTCACTGTGTAATGAATAAATAAACAGCCAGGTGCAGAAAAAAGTGGGTGAACAAGAAACTGTAGCAGCGATGGGGAGTTAAAGGAGTGTGCTGCCATGGTGACTATAAGAAAACAAACTCATAAATAGAGAGACTATCATGGAGGAGGTGTCACGCAAGTCGTGTTAGTAAGAGAATCAAGTGTTACAAGTGTGTGATAGAAGTGTGTGATAAAAAAAATAATGTGATGCAGACCGGAAGGACGGTCAGAGAAAGATGGAGTGTTTATTTTTTGCTGTAATATATCTTGATTTAGAAATCACACTAATTTGAACTGAACAGAAGCGAGAAAATTAGGGCACAGAATCAAAAGTGAGAGAAAGCAGCTTCACAGCGCTATACCCCCCCCCTCCCTTTGCTGTGTAGGCGTAGGTCCTGGGGGAGCCACCGATGTTAATACAGTTATTAAGCCTCTCCACTGAAGACTGCTCCACCTCCCCAACCCTCAGCATCAAGGAGCTCTCTCTGCCTGCCAGGCAGCGGGCAGGCTCGCTTGCTTCCACAATGAGATCAAACAGTCCCAAGTAGGCCAGCTCAGGGAAAGCCGGTGATGAAGCTTCCCGCTGAGCAGTGAGGGCAGGTGGGGTTGGGTATGTCAAGCCCAAGGAGTGTCCCAGCAGGCTTTAGGGAACGGTGGGGGTAGGGGGGGGCGGCGATAGGCTTCAACCTTTCTGCGGTTCCTCCTTCCCTTACTGCCTCTTTAAAGTCAGCTGACCAAGATTCCCATGCATCTTTTCCTGGTGTTGGGGATTACAGCCATGAAAGGCTTTAGCAGACATATGTGCAGGAGCAGATTTCTTCTCTTGGCAGAGTCATGCTGGATGGAACTATGGAGGTTGATTAGAGGTAAGCAGTGTGGGGAAGACCGGGCTGGGTGGCCAGGTTAGGGGAGTACCACTGCAGGCTAGACTTTCACATGCAGCTAGGGAAACCCTCTCTCAGTGCACGAGGGAACCTAACTGGTCACCACTGCGACGGGAGGAACATGTGTGTAGGTGCATGTGTCTAATCGCTGCATTACATCCAATACATAATTCACACCGGCAAAGCAAGACTAGTGTTGCCACTCATGCCTGTAGCTAGAAGGAGAAAATTTAGGCAGCCATGCAGACGGCACGCAAGGTACCAGTTACAGTAAAAAGCACTGGTTTGCTTTGGGTAAAGCTGCCATCCATCTGCCCTGCACTGCTCAACGTCTCTATAGCCCAAATGTCTCAATTTCAAGCAAACTAAAATCTGATGAGCCTGGACAGTGGAAACGGGTTTTGCCAAGGCAACTGGGCAACACACATTAAGGTTATTAAAAAAAAGAAAAAAAGCAGCTGAAAACTGAGATCACACATGGAGCTTTTGTCTCATCATGACACTTGATACAAAAGAAGGAAAGGAAAGGAGCGAAGAAAGGATAAAGAGATGGGAAAGATAAAGGAAAATGCTGTAATGTGCTAAATAGGACGGGGATATAGGTCATTCTGTACCACACTCAATTTGCCAACGCTGGCCTGTTGGCAGCCACTGGATGCAGGCCAAGTCTCCATCAGTCATACTAGAACACTAATAATATCAGTCACTCAGCCAAGCAAGCCTTTCCCTCTCTCCCTCTCTGTCTCTGTCTGCTGTCTCCCCTCACATATTTCCTCGTTCTTTTCCTCCCCATTCGCTCTCCACTGCTTTTTGTTCAAAGGAGAAAAGGGCAAAAATCCAGAGGCCAAAAATGACATTAAACCCCCTAAAAGGCTCCACAGAGATTATTGTTCGAAAATGCCAGCTCTCCTGGAGCCCCCCTCCCTTACTCTCCTGGTGCCTGAGATCTCTCTCGCTCGCTCTCTCTCCCCCCTTTCCCTCCCTCTCGTTTTCTTTCAGCTGAGAGGTGCTGACAGCCCAGACACAATAATCCAGCTCTATTGTGGAACCGCCACAGTGGCAGCAGTGCTGTGCAAAGGTTTCCCACGTATGGCGCGAGGGCAAGGCAGGGTGTCACGTTGTGGCGGTGGCACAGAACAGCACCGCTACAAGCAAAGGGGCAGTCAGCTACTACAGGGCACCACGCTGGGCCACTTGACAACTCTGGTTCAATGTGTTGCCACCTCTTCCATTAGTCAGCTCTCCGGTTGGAGCAGAGACAGAGAGGAGAGAGGAGAAGGCCTCGCTGTCAAAGGGCTCCTGCGCTTCTGATTTTATCTGTACGAAGCGCAGTGGACGCCTCAGCTTTGATCACCTCGCTGCCACCAAACAACGAGCGTGCGTGCAAACGGTAACGCATCGAGACAATAACGTGACGACTGTTAAAACTGCTCCATCATATCCTTTTGCAGAGCTAGTGAACAAATGCCTCTCTTCATACTTCCTTTCTGACCCTCTCTTCATCTTCTCAGCCGACTATAAAAAGCTTTCCTCAGGTTACTGTTAAAAATCCCGTGGAATAACAGAATGTGCCCTCTCCACTCTGAGTGCTGCAAGGCTGCATATTTCTCTATCAGCCCTTCTCCAATCTGCAGGAACATTCAGGCAAGCCGGCCCCTTTGAAAAAAAATGACTAGGAATGAGGAACAGACGAGAGCTGAGGGCTTTATCTCTGCGTCTTTCCCAGTGCATTGTCTCTGGATGTGGAAGGTTCAGAAACAAACATGAGTAGGCCACCAACTTAACCCTTCCAGGGCTGTTGTCCTAGCCAAGAGGGTTGTGACACATTTATTTTTCAATGAACAATGAGTGCTCCTCCTCATGGCCACTTAATTATTGTGATATCTACTGAGCGACTATCTCTCTCTCAGCCAAAGTACTTCACTAACAATGGCCCAGATAAGACACTACAGGTCGCAGCAGAGGTTACACAATACGTCGCTCTGAAATGAAGGGGCTGCTTGATATCAGAATACCTCCCTTTTAGCACACAGTGGCTCTATTCATAACAAACAGGATCCAGTTGTTTCAGTCTCCTCTCATTCACCTCTCTTCACTTACACGTGTTCGGAGCTGCTCAGCTACAGGGCATCTCTCAGTTCACACAATGCTAATATCACAAACAGGGTTACAGGGAACAAGTGGCCTGTAACCCGAGCCTGTCTGCCTCCTTCGGTCTAACATGTCGTCCTATCCATCACTATCCAGCACTACGCTCTTCCTTCCCACCTCCGCCACTCTGTTGGCAGTCTATTTCATCCCAGTCCCAGGTGGGCCTTTAAGAGTCAAATGTCAGAGGCCGGGCTCCAGCCAGACACTTAATGAGTATGAAATGATTCAGAGGGGCTGTGGGAAAGAGAAGAGAGTGGCGTCCAGACGGACCGAGCGCCGAGTCACCTAGTGGGACCAGACTGAGCCAGGCTGAGTGGGGCTGCGCCACGATCAAAGAGGAGAAGATACACAATATGGATATCTAAAGTTACTTTAAAAAGGAGCCTCCATAAATCAAGACTAACAGAAAGATCTGGTCTTCCTCCAAAACCTGCCCCGTTTACACCCTGGGGGCCCGTTAAAGACACCAACACCGTGTACTATGAAAGTCGGGCAAATAAGGACTCCAGTTATTAACCACAATGAGATCATCTGAAACAGTGAGACATCTCTTCTATCTTAGGAGCGGGCCTGTTAGCTTATTAAAAACACAGTTGTAGCCGAGGGGACTTTGTTTTTGCGTGCCCAAACAAATAAGGTAAATTTGAGTGATTCAGGGCTCCCTCTCCTTCAGCGCACAAAACACAAACACGAGCTGGGGCAGAGAGCGGTCTTTCTCACTCCTTAGTTAACAACGCTGACTGAGACGGCAGCAACACGGTGCTATTTTCTGCCCAGACAGCAGGAGAACTGCCAGGCTCTTGTATTTTTAGCATACTAACCTCTACCCTATTTTCTCGGTTGTCCCACTCTCTAGATAGGAAGGCAATCCGTTGTGGCGCATGTGTATGTGTATGTGTGTGTGTGTGTGTGTGTGTGTGTGTGTGTGTGTGTGTGTGAGAAATACTTGAGGTGTACACAGTTGTCATGCATGTGATGTTAACACAGTTCCCCAGAGGGAGACTGGGGATGAGTGTGTTGGTGAAGGCTGCAGCTCTATGCTTTGGCCTGGAGCTAGTGGCCTGAGAGAGAGAGAGAGAGAGAGAGAGAGAGAGAGAGAGAGAGAGAGAGAGAGAGAGAGAGAGTGTGGCTGACTGCACAGGAGAGACAGAGGCAGGCAGTGGTCCTCTGCAACTGATGAAACAAGGCAACATTCCATGTAATCACTCTATATATAGCGGATGCTGGCGAAAGGGGTGGGGGGGTGGAGGGCAGGAAATCTTGTAAAATATGAGGAAAAATTAGGGCAGGCGAGCATTAAAGATTAATCGTGACACTGACTGCCCGGCTCAGGCTTGCCATGTGGAGAATGCCACCATGGAGATGGGAAACAGAGAGGGAGATAGAGATAAAGTGGGGGAGAGAAAGGAGACACTTTGGGAATGAAAATGGCTCGCAGATGAATTCTGGGGTGATGAATGTCCCTGGTTCAATACCCAGATGAATTTATGTGTGTTCCATTATGAGAGGGTGGGGATGAAACATGGAGATAGGGCGGAGAGATGGGAAGGGGGGGGGGTGAGCCCTCTCTCAATGTGCTGGTGAGCTAGCCATGCAGAGCCCATTGCGAACAAGCCATCTGTAGAGATAAGTAAAGAAGTGATTACAACAGGCCCAGCTCAATTTCTGACAGTTGATGCTTGACTGCCCCCGTAGAGCTGAATTGATTTAAATGAAGAAGCTATGAATATTTTAAAGGGTAGAACCCTCCTTTAACCTGAACTGTTTCGATATCCCTCCCATCCCTGTGTGTGTGTGTGTGTGTGTGTGTGTGTGTGTGTGTGTGTGTGTGTGTGTGTGTGTGTGCGTGTGTTTGTGTCACACACTCACGGCGTAACAGTACAGACACAGGGGAGAATGTAATTATTGATAGTGAGATTACAGCCCTATTGTGACAATGTCTGCAATCAGCTGCCTTCTTTAAGCCCTGATGAATCAATGACACTGCCTGGATCTTTTCTGTCTGCCCTGCTTTGTTCATCAAAGTGGGCTTTGCAGTGTACACCAACCCTTGTTTGGGGATTTAGTGTCAAACCAAACTGGTGTACAGTACTCTCTGACTGATGCCTCTGGCTAATTCTCTCTACAAACAAGCTGGGGCCCATCCGAGGGTCTGAGCGTGTGTTCATGTGTGCACAAAAAAAAAACTGGCCAGACAAAAATATGCTGAATTTCTGACATTCTCAATATGGAATGACACGGCAATATGTCACCTCTAGGAGAAAATAAAAGTTGCCAGTCAGCTATAGCACTGTTTGTTTGTGTCCAAAAGGTAGTTGCTCTGCAGGTGTTCAAGGTGACAGACCACACCCACTCATTACTCTTTTTAAAAAAGAAAAAAAAAAAAGAAGACTGAAACAACGATCGCTATCAAACAAAAACATGCCTCTTTGTTGCTCCTGGTAACCTTGTGGCATGGCGAACATCCACTTCTGAGGGCATCTCTATTTAGTAAACGATGAATCACATTAAAAAAGGGCAGCAACCGCTCTGACGGTTGGTGGCAAGGTGCCGCATTGGGAGCGAGTGATGGCAGGTTGTGAAATGCTGCCCTGCAGCCTTTCCCAGGAGAGCGGCGGCAGCAGTGCTGAACTCCCTTCACCCCTCTGCCATTACAAACATACCTTGATGACAAAATGTGTTATTGATGTTCACCTGAAGGTGAAGGCATACGTGTTTCTGTGGACACACTGATCTCTCTCTCTCTCTCGCTCACACACACACACACTCTTGCTGTGGCGTTCCAGGCATTCAAGCTACTAAATCACTGTCGCCAATGGCTGAAAGGGGTTAGGAAGACGTGGTACAATACCAAGCCTGCTTGACGCTTTCCTCCCCTGGAAGAACACAGGACCTTGCCTCAATGCTGTCCATCCATCCTGCCACTTCCATCAAGCTGGGATCAACAAAACCCCAGGAGGAAAGGCCCATTCTCTCATCAGTCTGTCCATAGAAGCACTGAGGTGCATGGACGTTTTAAGAGCATGCAGAAAATATCATAAAGCTCGGGGACTTGGCACTGACATAAAGGACAGACACTGCAAACTGTATTTAGACCTGGGATTTGCATTACCACTTTATGTCAACAAAGTCACAAGCTGTAATTTTACTAAAGTTGTAAACAGCTTTGAAAGAAATCCTGAGTGGATTGATCAAGATAATAAATGCGGTACTTTATGTTCTGCCTCAGTGGATGACCCTTCTCTCCAGCTGTTTACAACAGCAGCTTCCCTTCAATGTCAGAAACTGACAGTACTCCAGCCAAATCTGTTCCAGGACAGGACGGGCCGCTCTCTGTTTATTCTCTGCTGTTCATGTTTTTCCCAATTCTCAGCGCACACTTGCCAAATAAAATCTGCATATATAAATAAAGAGGGGAATGAAGTGATATTCTCAGTTCTCTCGCAAGGCCAACACCAATCTGCCGGCCTGCACAGAGTCCAAACGCATCACCCACAGTTCTCCGTGCTGCTGCCTAACAACACAAGCAATTAGGGACACTCTTGCTGTGCTGTCTGATGCCGCAGTCTCTCAAAACGCCAAGAGAGAAGCCACATGGGTTTGCTCTTCACCAGCAAAGCACAAACCTTTCTTGTTTTTTTTTTCCCCCGCTTCAAAAATATTCACTCATTTCCCAAAGTTGCTCCTGCTCTTACAGTCCGGTGCGGCAAAAAACAATAAAATGCCATCTGTTTTTTTTTTTTTCTCGACTCCTGCTACGCAAAAGGACTTCTGCACTTAAATACCATGAGTCAGATTAGGCTGCCAGTCACTTGTCCCTCAGACACACAGTGTTCGTGTCCAATAGCCCACTTGGCAGGCCCTGCTTTCTGAAGACAAACTAGCTAAAGCTCGCCCTCCTCTCTGCCTCGTCTACTCTCTATGGAAATCCCTGGTGACCGCTTTCTTTCGGACTGAGGACAGCCTGGGAAAAAAAACAAAAGAGCAAGGAGCCTGTGGGCTGGTGAGCATTTGAGCCCACCATGCAATCCCTCTTTCCTTCATACCCCCATTTTTTTAGTGTGTGACAGTCATGTGAACAAGGCCATGCACATTCTTTCATGCATGAGCCCGTAATTGCTGTAAGGATCCTGACAGGCGCTTGGTGAAAATTTTAAGTGCATTTAATCTGCAAGGCCAGGGCCTTTTCACCATAAAGATTCAACGCTGTTGCTCTGAATATAACCAGATTAGAAGTGGCTTGCTGACACTGCCTGTGACTGGGCGAACCTGCACTGAAAACAGTTAAACAACTCAAATCGCAGCATCTTCAAGGAACTAATAACATCAGGGATGAAGCGTCCATATGATCTGGATGTGTGCCCAGCCACTTAATGGGTCCAGGAGGTTGTTTTAGGCCAGATTCACTTCAGCAAAGATGTCATTGAGTGCACTCTTAGAGCCAGAGAGCTCGTCTGTAAAGCCTGTAATGAATAGTTAGATCCAATGTGGAGAGGTTGAAAAAACAGGAGGACCAAAAAGGAAAAGCACAGAGGGGGTAAAAAAAAAAAAAAATGTTTAGCTCCACCAGCAGTCTGTTTCTAAACCCACGTGCAGAGGATAACATACCATGAGACTACTGTCTGTGAAGTTAGTACTCTAAAAAGGAAAAGCCAGAAACAGATAAAGCCAGCAGATGTTTTTGGGATTGCCTCGTGCTTTTTGAGCCTGGCTGGTTTGGATTCTTGCTTAAGAACACGAGGTGAAAAAAAGAAATCTTGCTCTGTTTTGTTTGTTGTGTTTTCTACCCCTATGATCCAATAAGCCTCCGAGCCACATGATGACACTAACGGATGTTGTGCCTCTCTACTCTACAACCCCCCCACCACCACCACCCCCCACCACTCCCTGGTTATGCACTAAATTTTTTATTACACAGAAGCAGTAAGGCAAAGAGCAGATATGCCACCACCTCAACTCCTCCGTTGAGCAAAACAATGTGGAGTCGAGTAAGGGATCAGAGGTCTTTTCCTGGGCCCACCCCCCCCCACC
>NW_019522685.1:408767-415975 GCF_002814215.2 Seriola lalandi dorsalis | reverse complement strand
GCCACCAGTCTCCCTCAGACAAGCTCACATGGTTTGAATCAATGTTGCCACTAGAGCTGTTTAGTGGGCCGGTTCGAGAAATACTATCAAGCTCGCTGGATATCTGCTTCGAAAGAATGTATCGGACTTGTTCTTTTAGTCAGGAGGAATTTCTAATCTCATCCGACTTGGAAAAACAAGCAGTGAAGAGAGAGCGAGAGAGAGAGGGAGAGAGGGAGAGAGACAGAGAGAAAGACTACAGTGCAAACAAAACCAATTTGAGTGCTTTTGTTGTTGCCGCCAAACATCAGAAATTCCTGTTTAAATTTCCCTTTGTCGTGTGTTTCTATAGTCTTGAGACGAGGAGGAAATTGGCCCTTAAGAGCCTGTGGAGATTCCTGCCTTTTACGCTCCTTCAGCTGTGAAAGACAACAGAGCTATCTCTTCTATAAAGGCCTGTTCGAGCTTTGTGCAGTGCAGCTCCTTTGAGGTAAAGAATGGGAAGGGCCTCTGTGATACTTTGTTGTTGCAATAAAACTCTCTCTTATTGCAGCAGATACAGTGTCGCTGAACTGAAATCTCCCATGGCTGCCAAAGGTGGAAAACTATACACCAAAAAAATAAAATAAAATATATATATATATATAACTAAATCAAGTGCAAACTAAATCACTTAACTAAGTCTCGCTGAGATTTCAAAACCACTACCAGACACTGGCATGCTATTTTTAGACATGACAGAAAGCCTGTCATACTCACTCCTTGGTACATGAGCCAACAAATACATTTTCTGGGTGTATTTATTAGAGTTTAAATATTTATTTTTCATATTTTAATGTGTGTGAAACAACTGAAAATGTTCAGCTATTAAAATAAATATACGATTTAAACATCAAGCTGTAGAATTAATTATTAGAGCACACCCTGTTCTCATCATTCCCCAGCTTTACTAAATTTAAATCACTGGTTATAAATACATTTAATTAGCTCAAACCCTGATTAAACAACATTAATAACGTTATATAGCTAGGACTGTCCAGTTCAGGCCGTGCTGCTCAGGAAACTGTGGCCTGTGGGTGCAGCTATCCAGATTACCAGAGGAACCGAGGGATAACACTGGCAGGAAAGTTTGATCTGATTAACGTTGGCAAGGCTTGCAAAACCTTGTTTGTATTTAGTGCATATTTCAGGAACGCAAAGGCTTTGGATAACGTGGCCTGGATCAGAGCGCCGCAGTCTCACTGAGGTTTCTCCGGGAGAAACAAAATGCCCAAACCTGGACGCACAGCGAGGCAGAAGAGATGGAACGGAAAGTGGGTCAAGTATATATTATGCAGTTATTGAGCTCAGTGATGGCGATAGCATGCAACGCTGTTTGGCACATATTATGGGGTTTAAATAATAGAAATAAAACAGGCTGGTGACACAGAAATAAAGGCCTTATAATGCCGATTTTAGTCGCACCTATCGCGTGATTAAAAATAAATAGGCTAAATAACAAAATGGAAAACACAATATTCATTCAGGCTATGAATACACACACACACAGGCTCGGACCATGGGGGTTTTAACTTTAACACCGTTCAGTGAAATGAAGTTGTGGAGGCAGGAAAAGGCACCTACAGTGATTGGAGCCGTTCCAGTGCTGGTTCCTGATGGACGTGCTGTAGGGATGGGGCGCTCCGGGCACCAGTCCTTTCTCTGGGATCAAGCATCCTCTGCTCTGGTTGTAGTAATCCATCATTAAAAACGGGTTCGGGCTGGGATTCAGTCCCACAACGTCCACACTCTCATACATCATACGAAGCAGGACGATAGCAGGGGATTATTGTCAAAAAAAACGAACTACTTGTCGTGAACGCAGGAACACACGAGCCTTGTGGTTTTCAGCTCGCCACCAGCAGAGGTAGAAACTGAGGGGGCCAAACGGGGGGAAACTGCATTAAAATCGAGGGGAAAGTGATAAATCCAAACACAGCGGGGACATTTGAACGTTTGGCATCTTCTGATAGCGCTGTATGGATCGTAGACCAAATCGAGGAGTCAGTCAGTGTATGAAGGAGCCTAATCGGCTGCGCTCAATTTGAAAACATAATTCAAGAGAGCAGTCTGCATGGTGTCCAACGCAGGAACACGGCACACAAAAAAATAAATCGAAAACGACCCGGATAACTTCAGCAGAATATATCGGTCCTGTCGGCCTTGCTCAAACAGAGAGCAACATTTGAGGCTGTATCCACGGCACAAAGAGAACACAAGCCGGATAAAATCCCAGAAAAGAGAACACTAATCTCCAAAGTCCGTGTCGACAACACAGGGGGGGAAAAAATTATCGATGGGCAGAAGGTGCAAATATCAGAGAGGAAATCCCGTCTAGTTGCAGTTCGTCCTTCGGGTTACGGTCGGTTGTCCCGTTTGTGCCCGCCGTGGGTGGACTCCTGTCAGCACCGTAAATGAACCGGTCTCCCTCCGTGCGCTGCTACAACAACCGGCGGCTTCCCTCGGTCGGAGCCCGCTCTCTAACATCCAGGTTCGCACGAAACATGCAGCACCGCCTTGTTTGTATTTGGAGAGAGAGAAGGCTAAATCATTCCCACACCAAACCGTGCGGCTATCATGTTCTGCAGAAATGTGACAAGGCACAGCAGCTGAGGACTTTGGCTCCACCTCCACTAGGCTCTTTTTTCTTTTTTTTTTTTCCTTTCTGCCTTCCCTCGATCTCCTTTCATGCGTTGCTCCTCCTACGTTTAACCCCTTCAGGGACGTCACTATGGATCTCCCTCTCTCGAAACACGGGCCGTGCATGGGACTGTGGAGGGGGGAGCCCACCGCCCTCCCTCAAATTTAGGTGCGGGGGCTTTAAATAGAAACGAATTAGAGGACACGATTAAGTTATATAAGCTCAGTAATGAGTCTTTCATATCTTTACATGGAGTTCATGGACATAATGAGTGCTGCGCCAGACTCTATCTCTCACTCTTTTTCCTGGAAGTTCCCGTCTATGTTCTCACTCTTTATTTGGGCTCCTCCTTCCAACTAATTTGACCCTCTCCCCCATGCTCTCATCAGTCCCTACCCCTCGATTTTTTCTCCCCCAGCCTCTGTCTCCCTAATTTGCCTAATGCTATGCGGCTGAACTTTTCCTGAACCCAGGGAAGTAGGCAGCCTCACCTCCTGGTGACCCACTGGCTGACTCGGATTCGCCTCTCTGGCTCGCTCTCATCCCACATTATTCAAGGTTTCCCACCTTGTACACTCAGTGTAACACCATTACACTTCCTCGAGTGCTGCCCAGAGAGGCGCCTCAGTTCACCCGCCATACAAAAAAGTAACAAAAGCAAAGTCACCCAGTCATGGTAACTGACACTTAACTTTTCTCACAGTGTAGCTGCAGCTGGAATAAAGTCCAGGAAGTTGTTCTGCTTCAGAGTTGCATCACCTCCCTAATCAAAGGTTACTCCACCTTTACTCTGCAGCATTCCTTGCAGCATTGTTGCAACTTGTTAAGGGAACATGCAGCTGTGTGACACGGGAGCCCCGGGTCCGTGCCAAAGCTATCGCAGCACAGCTTTAAAGGTTTGACTATTTTTCTCTTCGAGCCGATGCGAACGTCAATGTCACAGTCCCCAAAACACGTCCAAACTTTTCACAAACACAACATCGGTCTCATGTCGTAGTCATGTCGGGGAGCTTTTTTTTCGAAAGCAGTGGCCTATGATTGTGATGTGATCTGGAGTGGTTCTTTAAATAGAAGACCACATAGGACAATATCGAGCATGTTTAATAATGACTGGGACGTCCCAGACAAGGTCAGGAGGAGGAGAGGCCAGTCTCTGAGCTGCAGATTCTGACAACTTGCCTATGACAGCAGAATTACCTGTCCCATCCAATTGTCTGGTGGACATGCAATCTTAAGCAGTTTCCTACTGTTGTGGTTTGTCAGTGTGGTATCTGGCCTTTTCAAATACATCTGCATCAATGTGGACATGGCCAAAAACCTGTGTGACTTGTGCTGTAATCTATACCACTGCCTGAACAATACCTCTCCTCCCCCACCGTCCCTATACCTGAGCCACAGGCCACAGCTGGGTCTGACTAACACAGTTTTTGAGAGGGATTATCTGCATGGAGCCTGGCAGGAGGGGGGGGGGGTTCGGCCTGCTCCGCCCCCACTGACTGTGACACTTATTTAATGCAGACCCCCGCGTGTTTACCCTGCCTGATAAGAGCCCAGTGTGCAGGCCTGGGCCGCAGCGACCCCTTGCCCGCGCTGATAGCACAGCCACACATTCCTTGACAGGATTAGCCCTGTGAGTAATGGCTGTCAGAAAATGCTAATTTTCCAGGCTCTGTTTTCTTCTCCAAGGGGACGGCATTCATCCTCGGGTAATACCCTGCGATTGCATAAAACAAGCAAGGAGATAACGGATTGTTGATCATTGCTTATTACAGGGGAGGGGGGGGATACGAGATTAGGCCTGAAAACGTCCTTTTGCCACAGCTTTCTCACATTTATTTCTTAAACAAAGAAGTCGCTTTGTCTTGCTTAATAAAACTGAATATATCAAGGCACCTAAGATTAAATAAATGTGGTATTTTTTATTTTCACAGGAGGGAAGAGAAAGAGGAACAGAGGGCTCCTTGGGGCTGACAGTTTGGGAATTGGGTGTACTACATTACACCAATGGAAAAATGAGCACTGGTTTAGTGCCAGGTGGAGGCCAGTCTGTACGTGCACACACATAATGTGAATATGAAGTGCTAAGACACACACTTGACAACTGGTGCCATGAATATGGGGGAAGTGAAAGTGATCAGTGGTCTCTATTGTGTCTTCATGACTGTGTAAAGACTAAGTAGACTGAGAGTCACGAGAGGTTCAGCCCACGTTAACACAGCAGTCCAGGTGGCTGTTCCTGTTCCAGTATCAATAAGCACCGCAGTCCTGAGGACATGGAAAAGTACTCTGGCGCAAAGCAAAGCTAGAAAGAATGAGATTGTGTGCTTGATCCCTTAACTTGTCACCGAGAGGGAAGGCTCAGTTCCGTGGCATGAGCTTCAAAGTGTTGCTGCATGAGGTCCAGGCAAACCGACGGAGGGGTCTGATTAAAGCACCATTCAGACACAGAGGCCTCGCAGGAATAGATGGTTATGCAAGTCCAAATAATAGAGGGATACCACAAGCGGTAAACCTTGGTCAGTCCTTGATTTGGAGGAAAGCTAGAACTTAAGAGTCCAGCTGAGAGATGGGGGAGGGAGAGCGGGAGAGCCGGGGAGAGAGGGGAGAAGGATTTTAGGAGGGAATTCAAAGAGTTTTATGGGCAAGGGCAGCGAGGAGATTGCTGGCTGGACCTTGAGGGTGTCAAACTATTTTTACTGCCCCACTCTCCTTCTTTCTTAGCCCAATCAGGGGTGTTAGGAAGCAGTAAAAGGTGCTTCCCCTGCCATTCCTCCCCCCCAAGGAGATGAGCCGACAGGTTAGAACAAACAATAGGTCGTTATGTCATTGGGATTATTGTACGTGATAAAAAGAGGAGGAAGAGTGCCTTCTCTGTAAACGCACAAGCTGGAGTCAACAGTGTCGAAGCAGATCTTGGTTTAGCTAATGAGAGAGAATTCTTGTTGAATGCTAAGCAGATTCTGGAGACGATCCACCAACATCTGCAATCAGCTGTCCCTTGACTCTTGTGTTCCTGCACTCTGGAGATCCCCCCCCCCCCTCATGGCTATGAACATTTCCTGCACAGTGTGTTGATTATTGGAGTGGACGGTCAAATCAAAACAGACTGAAATCAAACTGTCCAAAAGTCGTGGAAAAGTTGACTGGGCTCTGGTTGGCCTGGAGACACTAAACAGGCTAAAGGGCAAAGGAAAAAACAGATCAGACCTGCCGTATCGCTCAGACAACACTTGGCACGGATAATAGCCATCTCCTGACAAGATAAGGCCAGACATGTTCGAGTTAGAATGGCCCGGGCCTAATTTTAGAGTTCCTGTCTGCCTTAGCGACTACTACACAAACACAGGCGCTCAAGCTACACCTCCCCCCAAGCTCTCCTGCACATGTGCCAGCAGATGGCTAATGCCCAGACGATAAAGAAGCTGGAAACCTCGGCAAAGCTTTCTATCTTTCTTAAATCTTCCCAGCGACCTAATAAAGCAGCACAGCAGGGAAAGACAGAGGAGATAAATTCAGAGGGGAAGTACTTTAAGGAGTTGAAATGTGCCCTAATTTGAGAGGCAGCAAGGGACGATAAGATAGTGATTGCATCTGTCCAGGTCTCTGTCACGCTGTGGGGCAAAACATGCTGTCTGCATGTTAGCAGCATTATCCCATGACTGTGATGATCAGCACCATAATCCGCCCCCCACCCCCACTCCTACCGGCGTCACGGTCCCAGCAGCCAACTTCCTCATGTCACTCTCTAACCACGATCACATCTTCCCCGAGTGTGTTTCTGTTGTGCGAGCCTAGGTGCGTCCACCTGAAGCTCTACCAACCTGTCTGTTGCCACTCCGTTCCCAGTTCTGCCATTATAGTTTCTATGTGTGTGTGTGTGTGTGTGTGTGTGTGTGTGTGTGTGTGTGTGTGTATGTGCGTGTTTGTTTGCACAGCTGGGTTTGTGCAGCCTGTACAGGCAGCACCAGCCAAACCCAACAGCTGTGCTCCCCGACAGCGAGCCAATGTGTAATGAGGGCCCGACCCTTCGATGTGAGAACAAGCTGCAGTTATCGATGAACACTGCACCACTTCCAGCTTCTTTCTGTCAATCTACTGGATACACACACACACACACACACACACACACACACACACACACACACACACAGCCTGACCCCAAAGTTAAACTGTTCTATAGATCTCTACATCGGTGCTGTGCTATCCTCAGTTTGTGTGTGTGTGTGTCTTTTCTAAAAATAAAAAAAAGACCCTCTTGGTGGCTGCAGGGATCTTTGTGAAAGCTATCCCCCCCTGTCATTATCCCTTTAATGTCCCTCCGACGGCAGATTCCAGCATTTATGGTACAGGCCTATATCTGCCCATAAAGCCTTTTATTGTTTAGCCCAGCTCTATGGTGGCCGTAACCTGGTTTTCCCATTTTTTATGGGGACCTTCACTATATCACAGGGGGGAGGACAAAGCTGCCTACCATCGGTGTTTACCAAAGTATGGCCCACTCATAAATCCATCATGGCCGGCGGCATTCTGGAAATACCTCAGCAGAGGG
>NW_019522685.1:407170-408747 GCF_002814215.2 Seriola lalandi dorsalis | reverse complement strand
GGGGGGACGTGGCTTATTGTATAGCTTGTAATCGTCCACACTCTACGGCCTTGAGTTAGAGAGGCCATCTCCGCAATGATCATTAGGTCTATGTTCCTTTGCATTGAGTCCATCACTCAGCAAATCAAGGGAAAATTGCTATGGATGTTACCCTGGAGGAAGGACATCCGTGTATCAGTCATCCCGGGCTGAGAATGGCCCCCATTAGCTGTCAGGAACAGGGCGATGTTTAGTACATACAGATGGACATGCCACTAATTCTATTAAGAAAGACAAGAGGGACAGAGAATGAACATAGAGTATAGTATGGTAGGGGCTGAGGAAGGAGATGATCACCTCCTGCAGGAGAGTACAGAGAGAGAGAGAGAGAGAGAGAGAGAGAGAGAGAGAGAGAGAGAGAGAGAGAGAGAGAGAGAGGGAAAAGCACGGAGCAGAGGAGGGGAGAGCAGGAAAAGGATGGTGGAGGCTGGCAGAACAAGGAGCTCGGTCCACAAATCTGCTCTGCCAAAACTCACATAGAAATTGGCATCACTGATGCAATTACTACACTCTGTTTATCTATGTATGATACCATTCATTTCTCCATTTCCTGCATCCATGTTCTTGACCGCAGCCTTGCCCGCGTGGCCTTAAGTCAGAGTTCACAAAAACTACAGATGGAGTAACAAAAAAAAAAAATGAGGGAGAGGGGAAAATCGAAAAAAAAAGCCGTCTTCTCATCAAAACAGACTTTCAAGCTTTGATTTTTGCCCGTGTTGCCTGATTCGAGCCGTTTCATCTCCCTCTGACAGAGATCTTAGGCACTACTGTCTCTGTGTCGAGGCACTGTTTAAAAAAGCGGCTCTGTATCTCTTGCATGAGCCCCCACCACCCCCACCACTTTCCCCTCCCACCCTCCCTCTCGCTGCTTTCTCCGTCCAGTTTTTTTTTAAGTGCTGCAAAGGGCCGATTTCCCGTTTTCCATTCAGAAGTGTGATGCTCAGGGTGGCCTGGAAGGGATATGAGAGGAGGTGTGTGTGTGTGTGTGTGGGGGGGGTGGTTGGTGGTTCGCTTTAAGTGGATTGCCCTCAGTCTTGTTGTGCCCAGCCCAAAGCATTATAACGCCTCCGCCAGTGACCTCCACTTGAGTGGTGCCCCTAACACCGGCGCCGGGCAGGGCACGCTGATTGTTGTGCTTAGTACAAAGACCGAATGTGTGCCACGGAGCAAGCAGAGGTTGGATAACTGCGGGCTGAATGTGCAGTCAACACTCATTGAAATGGCTGTGTGTGCGTGTATGTGTGTGTGTGTGTGTGTGTGTGTGTGATACAGCTCTAATCTTGCCATTGCTCTTTCATAAAACTGACTGCTCTCTCCTGGGCACATGTGCTTGTTACATCCCACTTTTTATCTTTCAAAATGCGCGTCTGTCTGTGTTTGTGCACGTTCCCGCCGAGCGATGTGAAATGTTCCAAAGTGCCGAGCAGGTTCAGATGTTAATGAAACATGTGGAATCCCCTGCTTAGCCTGCAAGTTGGGAGCTGGGGACAACAAAAGCCCTCGGGAGAGCAACAGACTGCCGCGGCTCAGAGCATGAC
>NW_019522685.1:403927-407150 GCF_002814215.2 Seriola lalandi dorsalis | reverse complement strand
GCGGCGGTGGGGGATCTGCCTCATTCTAACCTGGGGAGAGGAGCAGGAGGAGGGTTAATGGAATGGATGACTCCGCCGCATTAAAAGAGAAGGGAGCAGAGCGAGGAGGGTGACGGAGGAGGCGTCATCAGCATTTCAAAAGAATGGGGCGCAGGGAATGTAGATGGAGCAGCTACTCCCTTCTCTGCGCAATCTCACACCCTCTCTGTAACTGTCCACCACACACCCCCACCCCAGCCCTAGTATGTGTGTGTGTGTATATTTATGTGTATGAAAGAGAGGAGTTAATTGGATGAGAGGCAGCCCTTTTTACCCACAAGTCCCAGAGGTGCGTACGGGTCAGCTTCATCTGAACGCCGAGGACAACCCTGACAGTGAAAAATGCCCTATCAGAGCACAGATTTTCCCTGCGCTGTGGTTGTTTCTACAGTCAAACGGTTTACTCAGCTTAGCCACAGGCAGCAGGAAAGAGCTTCGTCCTTTGTCGGGCTCGGCCAACAAACGCAGAGAAGTGCTGTGAAAACTGATATCAATGTCAAACTTTTTGCCCTCAGGCCCTGGCTTGTCCTGCCCTTGATATTTAGGCAGTAATGAAAAAACAAACACAGTGGAAAATAGGGAAGTACTGAAAACATGACCGACACCACATGGTTTATCATTATGCCAAAATATACATCTGTGTCTTTGTTGCTTAACAATGCTTACGCATGTCCTTGCAAATGCAATGACATGACTAATACTGACTGAAACATTTCACAAAAACAGTGACGAGGTTAGGACATAGGTACCTTTAAACTCTTTCATTTTTATAAGGAAAAAGTTTTTGTTTGACCTAGATTTGTCAGTGAACTCAAATAAAAAAATACTTTAAATTATCCACCTTTGCACTTCAGCGCTCCATCCGTGACAAAACTTCCAAGAGTTAAAAAAAAAAAACACATAAAAGCTTTGGACTGATATAAATAAAACTCGGCAGTCGCTATGGCTACCCAAACCATCTGTGTTGTGAACCCGCCGAGAGAGGAGCGTCTCAATAGGAAGTAAATAGGATAATACAAAAAGTGAAAGGCTCAGAAGGGCAGATCATTAGCTGGCTGCATCTTACCATTCGCTGATAAGACAAAGAAGCCTGATAATATTTAACCAGTGTAGATCTATCATCAATCTGGACTCGCCACCCCCTCACATCATCAGTCCTCACCCCCAGCTCTGGCCTATTGTCATTCAAACCCTGGCTCCCTTTCACTCCTTATTCAATATTTTTGAGCCATTGTTCGACCTAACATGCCCCCCCCAAACTACATTACTTTTCCCAGTCAGTAATGAAAGGGAAGGGGCAAGAGCCAGAAAAAAAAAAAAAAAACATAATATGTTATAATGTCAGGAGTAACAAAAACGTCAGCCGGCCATGGCAGAAGTCTGGGTTTTGCATGAATTCTCAAGCTCAAACTCACAGTGTCACACTTTCTTCCCCTCATACTTGTACACACACTCTTTCTTTCTCCTGCAGTTTCCACACACACACACACACACACACACACACACACACACACACACACACACACACACACACACACACACACACACAGTGACCCCGTGGGCTTTCTGGGGCTCTTTGAATGAAAAAGAGAAGTCATTTATCCGACTCATCTTTGCTGCACCTCGCAGCACCTTTTAAAAACACTCTTTATTCCTTGCTAATGCTACAGCTGCACCTTCCTGACAGCATGATGGAGAGATCCACCATGCCTGCCTTTCTTTCCCTCCCGTTTTTATTCTTTCTCTCTCTCTCTCTCTCTCTCTCTGGAGCCTCTCCTGTCTTTCCTTCCTTGTTGCCAACAATCCTTGCTGAAAAGTGAAGGCTAAGCTTCAGTGATGATGTAAGAAAGTACAGTTCTGTGTGCATATGTGCATCTGTTTGTGTGTGGGCTTGTATGTGTTTTTGTGTGTGTGTGTGTGTGTGTGTGTGTGTGTGTGTGTGTGTGTGTGTGTGTCTCGGGGTGTTTTTTGGCATGGATCCCTGTGTATCAGCGTTTGCATGTTTAATCGGAAAAAAAGGTGCTACAGTAAAATGTGTAAAAAGGTGCAGGGGGAGTTCACAGATGCGCTTGCTCATGTGTGGAGGTGAGAACAGGAGTGCCAGGGGCTGCTGGGAAGCCTGGCATGTCAGAGCTTATCAGGAGTTAACAAAATCATCCTCCAGAACCCGTCATTATTCAGTTCGCCATCCTCTCCGGTCTTTCACCATTTCACTCTGATAATGTGAACAGCCAGTACTGCACATTTTCCTCAACCTGCAGAGATGCTGTCACGCTGTAGCATCAACACCCATCGATGTCCACATTTAGATTTTCCATTTCCATTTCGTGCATGTGACCCCCCCCCCCACATTTTACTGCCACTAAACGACAAAATGCCTTAATAATAATCTAAAAAGTCGCTTTACAAGGTTTTGCAAATGTGTCTTCAAACATTGTTGTGTTTGCATTGGATAAACAAGGGATGATGCATATTTCAGTTAGCACACAGCTAAGCGTCAGGCTGTCTAGACTGTGTTTGACCAGAAGTGTGCGTGCTCTCAGGTCTGTGTGTATATCTGAGGTAGTCTCCATGCAACCAAGCAGACACCCACAGTAAAACCTCTAACCTCGTTGGCCAACAGCCCATCGCTTTCTGTCTCCTCTCTCTCTCTCTCTGGACGTATCATTCATCACTCTCCTCCTCCCACTTTCCCTCCGCACAATAATAGTGGTTCGCAACATTAGCCCCACAAATACAGCTGTTATTACAGATAAGGGTCACACTCAAAACTCTTCTTATTACATAGAGTAAGACAGTTACACAAATGGAAGATAACACAATTATACACAGAGTAAACCTATATAGGAGGAGACGACTTCAGCATTAGCAAAAAATAAAATAAAATTAATGTTTCAAGGTCATAAGAAGGGCAACAGATAGTCTTGTAACAGTTTAACGCTGCGATCTTTGCCTGACATGTTCATGTGTGTCTATAAGTAATGGATGTGTGGTCCCAAAACTGACTACTGCTGCAGCAGCCATCTGGTTATCTGAAGGGCAGATGTGATTCTCAGGGGATGCCAGAGGTTGCTGTTCCAACATTACAGCCATTAAAAGTATTTTAATAGTTGGATGAGTAGAAGAAGTTACAGGAGTTTAATAGATCTGACAAAAGAATCTGCTGCTGGAGGCAGTCCCCCCC
>NW_019522685.1:395535-403901 GCF_002814215.2 Seriola lalandi dorsalis | reverse complement strand
CTCACCCCACCCCCCATCCCCAACTACATGCCTGTATTACTGCTCGGCTTATCAGTAAAAGGGCGTGGACACATCTGATCAGTATTGGTCAAAGCATTTTGAAATAGATTTTGCAACAAGTCCTTGTAACTGCAGCGACTTTGACACAACAGTAGTGACCGACCAGGGGCAATTTATAGTAAGTGATGTTAGAAAACACATGAGCATGAACAGTGATGACTAAAGGTTTCTACACTTCCCTCATTTTACTGTAACTTCTCTATGTTGCAAAATGGCAAACATGCGTTTGTCGTATATCTGCACGCAACTGCTCTGAATGTGTAAGTGTGTGGTAAGAGTTGCCAACCGGGTAGTGAACCTGAGGTGTGATGTGTAACGCAAAAGCGCCTGTGCCCTGTCTAACCACGTCCTCTCCTTTTTAAACAGATGTAGGTGCCTTCTCTACAGAGTGGCTAGCAGAGACTAAATACATTCCCTTCTGAACAGGGTGTGTAAAAGGGGCTACTACGTCCGCTGCTCTGTCGCTCTGAGAGGCCACAAACTGTCCGATCAGTGAAGATTGAAGATCCAAACCCTCTGCACAGCTTTTCATTCCACACCCTTAAGTGCACTTAGCTCTCACATTCACAGTAATACAAACAAATAACTGAGACTTACCACGGCTAGTGGCTTTCAGATCTAATACAGTGCGTTTTATACTGTTGTAGGGGTATGAACATTAGGGAAACTTCCTGTATGTTATAATTATGATGTTTTGACCACGGCAAAAATAACATCCCGGCAATACTGCAGTAGGACATGCTACAAGACAGTCATCTGTAATCTGATAATATACAGTCAATGAAAACGATAGAAATAGAGTAGAAAATGTCTGCACTGAATTATGAGAATATAGTTCAGGTTGTTGTCTTAATATTGATGATGGTCAATTACTGTCCTATTGTCCTACCCTTAAAAAAAGAAATGTAGATATAAAAGTGTAAGGTGTGTGTAAGAGTCTTTTCTCATGGAGGGGATCACAACTATGACACCAGTGAAAAGACTGTGGGTGAATAATTCATGAATTACAGAAAGCGACAGTTAACAGGAGTGTGCCATAGGAGACTGACATTCATCCGTCCATCCATCCATCTTCTGAACCACCCTCATCTACTCCATCTCTCTCTCTCTTTCTCTCTCTCTCTCTCTCTCTCTGCTGTGAGGAGTTCAGATAAAGGATAATGGATCTGCTGACATTCAGCTGTCCCCCCCAAAAAATTCATATTAAATAACCCTGTTAGTACAGGGCAGCACACACACACACACACACACACACACACACACACACACACACACAGCAAAGCATACATGAGTATTTGACAGACACACAAGCTCCCGCTCAAATACATGGCACAAATCTCATTGTGATTGAATCTCAATCACCAAAACATGTATACAGGTACACATGAACATACACAAATGTACACACATGTATACAGTACGTATGGTATAGCCTATATCTGTGCAGTGGATTCACATATGTTATAATGTGTGCATGTGTGAATACTTGGTAGCCATTCAATATGATCAGGTGATAAAGCAGGGTGGACAGCCCTGTACACAAAACGCTCCCTCCCTGTCTCCCTCTGTTTCTCTCTCATGCACACACACACACACACACACACACACACACACACACACACGTAAACAGATAAACACACGTAAACACACACACACACACACAATGCCCTGCAGACCAGGTGCTGAGGGAGTCGCTAGACTACACCTCAGGGTTCAATGGTCAAACCCAGGCAGTTAGCCAGAGTGCTCCGGGGCTGAACTCGGAGTGATAATCATAATTTGTGTCAGACAGGTTTCTGTGGAATAACAATGGCCAATAATGCAGTGACATCAATGATGTCCGTGCGCATGTCACACCCACAGTTTAGACCCTGCAGATGCTACCTAATAACAGCTGAATGAGCAGTGTGCAGCTACTGTGTGGACTGGAACACACACACACACACACACACACACACACACACACACACACACACACACACAGACAGAGAGTCAGAGGCAGATGCATACGGGTTGTAAACAGACATATATCTAGATAGACACAAGCTAATTAAACAGGTTGAGTCAATAGATACGTGCAAACAATCACTAGCTTGAAATAGAAGATACCGCAGCTCCTGTAGAGCTACACACATGTTCACAAGTGATGGAAAAACATGCTTTTCTAAAAAGGTGTGAAAGAATATTTCACTTTACGTTTCTTTTTCTTTTTTTCTTTTTTTTAAAAAAAATCATACAGTATCTATATGTTTCCACAAAGTTTTGAGTAAGAACAGTTTTTAAAACTCTCCTTGGTGGTGTGTTCAAAGAAGCTCTGCCCCACATGATTAAAATCACGGCAGCCATCAAGCAACATACTTTGTTACAGTCCAACACTGACATACACATACGTACAGCAAATCCCACCATCAGCAACATGCAGGTGCAAGATCATTCCAGCAAGGAGACAACAATGGACACCATCCCCTCTCTCTCTCTGTCTTTCGCTCTTTGTGTGTATGTGTGAGTGTGTGCGTGTGTGCGTGCGCGCGTGCGCGGGTGTGTGTGTGTGTGCCAACAATCCAGTCGTCTGGCAAAACAGCTGAGTGAGACACATCATCCAGGGTATTTCTGTTGTCCCAAAGCTGAGCCACACAATATGGCTGGCTGGCTGACACACACACACACACACACACACACACACACACACACACACACACACACACACACACACACACACGCAGCAACAATGGCATGTCAGCCTGTTTCACCCAGTGAAAAAATGTGTTTTTCATGTTTTTTGTATATTTTAAAGAGAGTTTAATTGTTAAAGTGCAACATTCTTTTTCTTGTTTTTCTATATATAGTTTTTGTTTTGTTTTTTGAGGCCCTTGCATAAAACTTTGAAGTATTTTGTGATGTAGAGTCTTTAGTTTAATGTGTTTTCAACTGATTGAACTCAGTGTGAAATTGGTGACACAGTGACACTCAAATGACCTTAATGAGCCTGCTCTGAACTTTGTTCATATTTTATATAGTCAACAGGAGACAAAAACGTTTGTGAGCGTTCTGAAACCACTGCAACCACAAACAGTTAGGGCAAAGCACAACGCAACTGAAGACAACAGGAACACAAGGATCATTTTAGAATAAATATCATAAATGCAAATCACAGCAATTTGGAAATATAATGCTTTCACTGCCTCCTGATCGACTGACATGACAGAGAATGTGCATATCTAGTTTTTTTATTCCACAGACATCAGTAGATGCTACAGCACTTCCCACAGCACACAAGGTTTATACCAGCACATCTTTTAATGGCCTAATATCAGTCAGTTTAGGATGTTTGCAATGTTTTCAGACATAGAAGAAAAACACTTTATTGGAGACTTAAAAAAAAAGACTGCTGTTGGCATGGTAACAAATGCAATTAGAGAACTGGCTGAGCTTTAAAAAAAATACAACTTGGCAGCAACATCCATTTTCAAGCAAGTAAGCATTTAATTCCAAGAATCGAACAGTGAGGAGATTTTGGGAATAATGGGGCACAATAACAAACCGTTTCCATGAACATCAAAGAAAGTTCTTGATGAACCAGTGGTTAAAAATATTAATCTTACTGTGAATTACGACTGACCTGTAATTTGTAATACAGACCAAGCAGCATGTCTTCCTCAGAGAATGTTGTTTGTCAAAATATTTGCTGCAGATTAAACGCTATAACTATGTGCTCCAGGCCTCATCCCTCCAGATCAAGTCTCATTGCCCAGTCTGTCGAGATGTTAGTTTGAGCTCTGAGTCGGCTAATTTGCAAAGATTCCTTCACCCTGGACGTAGAGTACACACAAATGTACCGACTTGTATGTTCACTGCTTTAGACGTCAGAAGAACTCTGATCTTTTTCCACTCCACTTCTGCCTACCGCAACATCCTCACATCCTCTCGCTATCTGTCTTGGACAATTCTGCCTGTCTCTTACACATAATTTCCTCCTTCTTCTCTCTTCCCTTTCTGTGCATATCTTATACTAGATCGATTTTTTTTTTTTCCTCCTCCAATTGATCTCTTCCACCCTCGTAGCATCGTCCCTCAGTTCCTCCTCAGCTCCCTGAGGAAATGTACAACTCTATATAATCAACTTAACCACTTTGCCGTCTGCCACTCTGTTGAGCCGCCATGAGGTTTACTGGTCACACGGCTGTAGTCCCTCAGCTTATTGTGCACGGTGCAGCAGTCAGACGCCCAGGCAGGCAGCGAGAGAGGAGCCAGGAACATTTTGGTGGTTACACTGACTGAGTTGCTAACAAAAGAATCTCTAAGACTGTGTGTGTGTGTGTATGTATGTGTCTGTGCATACGAAATAGTGTCTTTAAGCGGATGCATATATCTTAGCTTAGCATACAATATATTCATATTTTTCTATTCAGTAATTCCACAGGGTAACAACAGCAACAAAGTCATTTTTATGCTGACTGTGGAATAACTAATACTTTGCTCTACAGGACTTTGGAGAGATTTTCTTTTTAATTTTGTATATAAAAAAAAATCTTTTCCCAGCTTCTCAAATGTAGATATCTTCCACTTTACTCTGATTTATATTATTTTATTTTTAAAGTATTTGTGTTTTTGACCGTGTACACAAACAATCTGAGGACGTCATCTGACAGTTTGTGCCAGGCATGTTCCCAATTTTCTGATGTTTTGTGGTATACACAAATAACTGAAAAAAAAACAATTGAAAATGAAAATATTTTCAGCTGCAACTCTAAAACTACCCCAGTAGAGACAAACCATATCGCTTTTCATTGTAGAAATATATATTTTCACGATACAATTATCAACTAAATGAGCAGCTAATAGCATTAGCGGTCCCACTGGTAACTTCAGACCATGCTCTGCAAAATAAGAGAATGACTCTGCTATTACAAACGTGACAATCTGTAAGTGTGAGTGTGCGTGTGTGCGTGTGTGTGTGTGTGTGTGTGTGTGTGTGTGTGTGTGTGCGTGCGTGATTGAATGAGAGGGCAGGACAAATACAGCAACATCTATTCTCTGCTCTCCTCTTAGGGTGGGAGGAAACTGGTTACAATCAGGTTTCCTCTCACTGTAAATGTTGCCAAGCTACAAAATAATGCCTGCACTACAATGAACGCCCTATTTCCTACTCAACGTCACCGGTCACATCCCCACTTTTTGTTTGCTTGGTGGAGGTGCAAATGTGACATGGTATGTCTGAATTTACAGTACAGTGTCATGTTTGTATCAACAATCCAAAATGCAGAAGATGCCCTCTTTAGAGGGAAAAGGTGCACCGGCAAGCAGATGAGACAAATCCCTTAAGACGGAAGGGAGGGATGCTGAGGGAAGGATGGGAGGAGGTGATAAAGAGCAGGGAAGGAAGGCGGGTGCCATAGTCATGGGTGATTGTGCCAGCGAAGCACAAGCACAGGGCTCTTGCTGTAATATAAAAGTGCTGAATGATGGTTCTCCACTAACTTTTTCCACCCCTTCTCTTCTCCTTTCTCTCAAATTCACAGAGACCGAATCTTTGTCTGCAACCACTTATTTCCCCTAGATTTCTCCTTCACTCTCTTCCCTTTTACCGCTGCTTCTCTGCATACCTTCTTATTCTTTTCCCTCTTTCTGTCCCACTCTGTTCCCCTCTGAAGTTATAGTAAATATCCCCCCCCCCCCTTCTCTCAGTCTCTCTCTTGGGGGAAGCTCAGTGCCAGTGTGGAGTTTTATTTGTGTAATTTACATCCTCTCTGACAGCCTTCTGTGCCCCCCCACAACCCTTGGCTTTTACTGCAGCCAGACCCTCGTAAAAGCAGCCGCTCTTTGTGATGAGAGAGAGAGAGCTGGGGAGGAGGGCTGTCTGAGCTGCAATCCAGAGAAAGCTGATTGTAAAAACAACACACAGTCACTTGGTGTCAGTTAGCTTCCTGGATGGCTATTTGTGTGTGTGTGTGTGTGTGTGTGTGTGTGTGTGTGTGTGTGTGTGTGTGTGTGTGTGTGTGTGTGCATGCAGAGGGGGGCCTCACGTCTCTGCAGCTGCATGTTTGTGTGTGCCCGTCTGTGCACTCTATAAGGACAAGCCAGTTGCAGCGTGGGTTTCTTGACCAAACAAGCTTTGGTATATCCAGGGATCAGGCATTAATCCGCCGGTCATCATGTGCTCGCTCTGTGCTTAGCTAGCTAGCTATATGGGTCAAAGGTTGAATGATAATCCCTTAACAGGTAGTATGGACTTCCAACTCACCTGAGAAGATGCAAATCTATTTAGGATCAGGTAAACGTTAGCAACGGCAGAGAAGCATTATAGATGCCGGGAATTACCACTTACACAGTGCTAATGTAGAACCAATACTTAAGAGCAGTAAAGTCTATTGGCCAAACTGAAAACACACTTAAAATTAGATAACTTGTATCTATGGAGAAAAAAAAAAAAACTTCAAAGGGAGTCAACACCAGTGAAATTCTGAAAGAGAACACTAACTATATAAAAAGAGAGAAGTAGAAGAACAAAAGAGCGAAACATGAAAGAGTGAGGCAAAATAGGTAATGAGGGGAAGAGATCAGTGAGATGCTGCATCTCAATGAGAGAAAACACACAGATGAAGGAGAACGATCTGAAGCACAGAGACATGAAAAAAGAGCAGAAACCAAGCGCCACTGTGAATAAAAAAGTGAAGGTGCTTAGTTGCGCTTTTTGAGAAAACAAGGTCACAAATGAATAAATGACTGATACAGAGCAGTGACCTAATCTCCCTCCTGCATTCAGACATTTCTCAGTCTCACTTGTATTGTATTAATAAGTGAGGGGCTAATCTGTTTGGGTGCACAGTGTGAGTCTGGTGAGCAGGGCGTCATGGCGACTGACACCGGTGCGTGCACACACACACACACACACACACACACACACACACACACACACACACACACACACACACACACACACAAACAGAACTGTGAGAACAGTCTGAGCTGGAGCTATGGGAAACAATGACCCCCAGTGGCTGCATCGATGTTTCAGAGTAGAATGGTGCAGGGACACAAGTTTGTGTGTGTGTGTGTGTGTGTGTGTGTGTGTGTGTGTGTGTGTGTGTGTGTGTGGACTGAGGAGGAACTCATTAGGAGTGTTTGGCCAGTCAGCCTCTTACAGCTCAAAGCGGCTAAGAATGGTAAACAAGCTCACTTGAGCACCCAGTCAACAATATCACACACATGCGTGCACACACACACACACACACACACACACACACACACACACACACACACACACACACACACTCACTACAACCTGCCTCTGTCTGTGAGAGGCAGCCTTTCAAAAGGGAACGTGCCTTATTAAAACTGTACACACACTCACAGATGCACAATCGTAATTCCTTCCTCTATTTAACTCTGCAGTTCCCTTGATTCCACACTATTTGTTGTAACTCGAACAGAATCATTGGAGACATGGCAGGAAAACATACAGCAGAGATGGGGGGGGGGGGAAAAAGAGAGGGGGAGGGGTGACACTAGCAAATGTACAGCTGTTGGAGCGAGGGAATCAAAGCAGACAGGTCAACAGCACAGCAAAGACATAATTAGCAAACATGAACTTGCATCATGTGTCACCCATGAATGCCATCTGCTTCAATTTAAAACATTACAGGGGAACAGAGGAGCGACACAGAGAGGCAGCGGGGGAGGAAGAGAAGAAGAAGGGAGTGACAATAACAGACTTCGGGTTTTCCCTGAGTTCTGGTGGGAAGCTGAACTCCACCAGTATATTGGCCTGCATCAATTTTGGCTTGTCACTATGGGTATTACATGTTCTCAGAGGTAGAAAGAAAAAATTTTAAGATAGATTTTAAGTAATTTAGAAAGTTTTCAACCATAAAATGTTCTGCTCAGAATATGTCTGAGGTCTTTTTCATTAAACACAAAAAGAATATATCATTGTCCAATGTATAAAACCTCCTTTAACACTATTGGTGTCAAACATCCAGTCTGTGTTCATTTGCAGTGAATGGTTTTTCACTCTTGATCAAAATGCCAAAAACCACCATAACCTGCTTACAACAGGGAAACCACATGGGCCTGCATATGGTCTTACAGCCATGAAATCTTAATCAAGGTTAATATGAAGAATAACTCTCCTCTCTGCCGTGGCTTCACCCGCACCAGCAGAAACATCACAGTGGAGCCATGGCTCTTCTCAATGAAGGAGACCTGATGTGTTATTTTAATCAACTTGCCCTGCCGGCATTAATTATTCACCAGGTTGGTGAATAGGGACGCCCCGCGGGTACAGAGAGAGGGAGGGACGGGGGGGT
>NW_019522685.1:353829-395515 GCF_002814215.2 Seriola lalandi dorsalis | reverse complement strand
GTGAGTGGGGGTGGGGGGGTCCCTCTGATTAAGGGCTTTGGGGAGAAAAAAAAACAAAAAGGAAAAAAAGGAGAATAAGGGAAGGGAAGGGAAGAAAGAGGAGATATAAAGGGGGATTAGGGCTACACCTCCTGCCCTAGTTCTTGTTGGCTTTTTAGCGTGTGTGTGCATGTGTGTGTGTGTGCACGTGTGTGTGTGTGTGTGCGTGCCCTGGGTTGGAAACTTGGAGGGAAACTGTTAACAGAGTAATGGCAGTAAACACTGTGTATAGCCAAATGTGTGTGGATGTGCATTACTGTGGCAGCAGGAGTGTCAATGTGTGTGTGTGCATGTGTGTTTGTGTGCATGTGTGTGTATCCAAGCTCACATCCAATCATGATACTGCATGATCTAATTCCTGATGGTCAGGCAGGGAGTCCCGCCCACCACACGTGATTGGTAGACGTAGAGGTAGACGCAGATGCACACACACACACACACACACACACACACACACTCATAGAGCACATGGAGTCCTCCTCTAGACTGGGGTGAACTGAGGCCTGGTCCAGCCCTGCGTGACAGTGTCCTCAGGCACAGTGTGTAGAAAAACTCTGAATGTGTGTATGCCTAAGAGTGTGTACTTTTGTGGCCACAAGACAAGTGCCCTGTGAGTGAGTGTGTTTCCCTAAGCAGCTTTGAGAGCGATTCTCACAGCAGAGACAGAAGGGGGAACAGAGCGCCCCTGCTGACACTCTCAGTGGGCTGACACGGAAAGCTTGTTTGGGGGCATTAAATCTTAATACACGGGAACACTGGGGAGGAGACGGAGAAAGGGAGAAAATGAGAGGAGGAAAGTGAGAGTCTGAATAAAAGGTGGAGGGAACATGACAAAAAAGGAGGGGTTTGGGCTGCATGAAGAAGATGCTGAAAAGAAAAGGAGGAAGAGAGAGAAGGCACAGGAGAGCACACAGAGGGGAACTCCTCAGGGGCAGGAAGGAAGGATGTTGCGAGGGAAAAGAAAATTCTTTCCCTTCCAATCCACATGAGGATAGTCTAAGATGCCAGAAACGCGTAACGCGGCACTAAATCAAACCGGTTAAATCATCATGTGTTAATGACTCCGTTAACCCGTTTCTCCCCCTCCCTCCCTCATCCCTTCCCCTTCACTAAAAGCCTGTACAGAGGCTCTGTCATCCCTAATTCATCCTCTCAGCAGACAGAGACAGAAGAGGTAGAGAGAGGTAGAAGATGAAAGGCTGTGAACTCTCTCATGAGACTCCTTTATAAATAGTTTCTGCCAATAAGATCTGAGTTTGTCTACAAATGTCAATGTTGTTTCTCAGAGTCACTACGGTCCATCGCTGGGTAAAAGCGATAGGCTGATATGTGGCATTTTCTGCCTCTCTCAGATGCTTGTTAGCATGTAGCAAATACAACGAGGCTGACAGGTGCAGTTATGCCTGTGTGCCAACCACTGTGTGTTGTTAGGTCTGCTGGCATGTAGCAAGGTGCATGGATAGTTCAGACTTTATGTGCTTACTATACTGAACAGAGCTGCGGATGGTGTTGTTCAGGATGAATATCGGTGCTGCTGTGTGGCCATCAAGAGCTGTAAGAGCTGGTACAAATACCCTGATGTGGAGTCATGTAAACTCCAACATACGGTTCAGTTTGTACTACAGTGCGTCTTTTGTTGGCACTCACGATCCACACATAGCGAAGGTGGGTGGTCCATGGATGTACTTACAGCACAAATTAAAGACACAATTAACAGCTTTTTCTAGTTATAATCATTTGCAAATAACTGTAATTTGCTAGTTTCAGATCATTGTTTTCAAATGAAAAACTGAAGCCCCTCTGATAAATGTTGGGACACTGCAAATTCACCAAAGTCACAAAGGCGAATCCTGACCCAGAATCAGTATCAGAAAACAACACACCGGATGAACACAGGCAACCACAAAATAACATACTGTACATAGACACACCACAACCAATATATATGATTTCAGCAGCACCCTGCTAAGCACCCTACATCTTTTTACTGCATATGTCAAGCAATAACCAGCTCCCACTGAATCATGGTTAGCAAGAGCGTAGCTACGATTTAGAGGACTAACAACACGAAAGGTGATAAATAATTAAATAAAACTGGTCACTTTGTTGGTATAGTGGCTCAGTCTACACGTAAGACAGAGATAAACTGGGACAATACTGTACAGCTCCCTTTAACAAAGAGCTGAGTGCATCTGAAAAGAGAGAGCATGTTTATTTCAGCCTGGTTTGGAGAATTTGTTTCGATAAAAGTTACATGTGCAATATTGTCACAGCACATCTCGAAGTCATTTGCAACAGTGATTTAGTTAAAACTGCTGCACATTTGGCCTGAATTGAATGATTTGCCAATTTGTTCGCTGGGACGTCCAAGAAAAAAATGAAGATGTAAACAGAAAGTGAGGATTCCAAGTGGAAAAGCCTTTTACGTACAATAATAAGTCCCAACAGATGCAGATAATTACATGCAAAAAAAAAAACATGACTCTGTTAGCACCTTGTCACAATCAGTTGTTGATCAATCAAAGCAGCAGAGATCATGTTTAATCCCCTGGCTTCGCCTTTTGCAAACAAGCAAAAATGTGCAATTACTTTTCGGCAATCTTGAACAGCTGACATAATAAATTTAGCAAACATCTCCAGTGGCACTGGTTTGTCCTGCAAATGTGTTCAAGATGTTAACAGTGTATTCATTTAATGATCCTTTTCCAGAAATGGTTCCACTCATTTTGAATGGCTCTATATGTAAATGGAGGATACGATCGCTCTGCTCCTTCACCCCGGTTTTCTCCTCCCCCTCCCACCCCTTTTTTTTTTTTTTTTTTTTTTACTCGGCCTCTCTCAGCTGAGTGATAAACGCTGTCTGTTGGCCATAAATCCAGGGGGAGTCCTGACAGGCGTACCAATAAAGCGCTCTATTTTCTCCCTGTTTGGTGGGTTTGTCAGGGGCCCAGAGGAAGTGAGATAACATTAGGAGGAGGAGGAGGAGGAGACGCAATTTCATCAGTGGGGTACACGCACACAAACACGGGAACACACAGACCCACTCATAAAGAAAACAGTGGGACTATCCACATGGAAGGATGAAATACACTCAGCAGCACAAAGACGAACTGGAAAAGAGTGATTCATGTGCTGAGTGGCCGACGCGCTCAAACCGCGAGGCGGTTGGTGAAAATGTCGGCGTATAAGCTGTGAACAACACGCTTTTTTTTCCCCCCTTCATCTTTTCTCTATCAAACCCACACAGATATATGTAAAGCCAATGCTACATTCACAAACCACAACTAACACGAAAAGGAAACACATAACTCCTGTTCGGTCTGCAGCAAAACACACAGGCATCCTCATTCATTTCAATCACACACAGCGTTGTGGCATCACACATTAATACATGCTGTATGTGCAAGTGTGCATGACATATAGAATACCTTATTTACTGCTTATCTCAGCAACATCAAGAATTTCCAAGGCCGCACCACCTAAACCTTGTGCAGTGTCTTGCCGCATTATACGCCTACAAACTTGTCTTGCTAGTTCAAATTTCCTCTGCTTCAGTCGTACCTACACCAACACATATTGCCAGTGTAAAAGCCACAGTACCCCGTCACCTATACACCAAGGAAAGCATTGATTAATCTAATTCTGATTAAATCCAAACCATCCAATGGGACTGTCTGCTTCTCAGCCACATCAATGGCTGGCCGAGTGGATGTCTAGATGTTCGATGTTGCTTATATTTACTGTGACAGGAAGTCTTTCAGCAGACGCCTTCCTGAGAATGAAAGGACCGATCCATCTTCAGATGCTCCTCGGGTGTGTTCGAACAGAGCATGAAGCAAATCTTAGACACGCAGTTGCATGAAAAGTCACGAGAAAGGAGGGAGTGGTCACAAAAGACCGAGTCGAAGACACGTCCTTTAGTATTAAGTGTCGTTTTTGTTTCTAGTGTGGCTCAAAAATCACACTTCTCTGCTTCTATTAGCTTAATTTACTTTTAATATTCAGTGAGCAATGATTCTATTTAACATTCTGAGCCTATTATCATCTACTCTTTCCTTTGTGTCCACATGCCTGCTTCCATCAATCGCTAATCTCTTTCAAGTGCTTTTTTCCTCCGAACCCCTTTTTTCCTCTCCCTGAGAGGACACTCCACACCCGCCCACTCTCTTAATTCAGTGGCTGAAACTTTTCACCTGTCTCTCCGTCTTCACAACACGCACTCCCTCCAGTCCATCACTCTCTCTCACGCTCGAGTTTCACTGCCGCCTCATTTCTCTCAAAAACACTCACCGCACACCTTCTCCACCACTTTTATCTTTCCTTCATTGACTGATGGGCGTGAGGGGTATTTCCTAGCACTGCAGGTTAACACTTCACTTGCACTACAACAAACATAAGGGCTTAAGAACAAACTCGTTGCTGTGTGTGTGCATCTGTTCGGCCGGTCGTTAATGAAGGAATGACATCCTAAAGAGGAATGGAGAGGGAGAGAAAAGGAGAGACATGGAGTCAAAGGAGAAGCCCTGGAGACAAGAGCGAGGAAGAAAGCTACGACTCTTCGGGCTGAGCCTTTCTGCTCTTAAGAGGATTCCCACCTGGTAGCAATTTAGTTTGTGCCTGGTGAAGCAGGCCCTGGGAAGGAAAAATAATGTCTGTTGGGTTAGTGGTTTCATTTTTCAATCAAATAAATCACGACGTTACAGAAAATAATTTTTGTCTTTTAATGGCCTCCCTAGCGTTTGAAGTTCCTCAAGGGACAGCTAGCTTTGAAGTCTGCGAGGGGAGGAGCGAACTTCCATCAGTGTGTGTGTGTGTGTGTGTGTGTGTGTGTGTGTGTGTGTGTGCATTCATTCTGTTGCCTTCTCAAAGTCCTGAAACACAACACCTGAGGTACTCCTGACCAAAGTAAAAGCCCTGGGAAGCCCTGTGCATGTGGTCGCTGCAGCTGCTGATGAAGGCAGAAAAATGATAGAAACAAAATCAAAATCAAACTCTTGTGACTGATTCCTCTCGTAGTGGCAGCAAAACAAGCTTCAGACTGATTTGTGACTTTGTAATTGAACAGAGAATAGAGGCAGATACTTTATGGTTATAATTAAAGGAATAATTCAACATTTTGGGAAATACGCTTATTTAAAAAGATTAAAGTCTGACACCCTCTCACATCTAGTCGCACAGTTTTTAGTCACACACTATAAGATTTTGTAAACACCTCCAGATCCTGCACAATCACTATTTGCCAGACTACATCTTGCTTCCCGTTTTATTTTGAAATTATTTTCCTTGTGTCCAATTACCCTTGCTTCCAATATGCATTTAACACCGGCCTGTTTGCTGCTGGAGAAAGCGCCATCGAATGCCACTATTTGCCTGAGAAATATGTTTTAATTTTATTTTAACGTCAAGACAAAAAGTAGAACGCAGTAATTCGTGAGCTTTCACAGATGAAGGTTATAGTGCCAGTATTCAATTTTGGCCCCGCAGCTTATCTTTATTGTAATTATGGGCACAAGCTCATAGACCAAGGATGTCTGAGGAGCGGTAGAGATGGAACAAAATAAAAAAGGGGATTAATTGGGTCTAGAGCTAGTGCACTACATGTGGATGAAACTGAATGAGCAAGCACCCCGCCCCCTCCTTCCACATCCCCTCCAAAGAGCGACCATTAACACAAGAGAAAATAATGGGAGCGGGGGGGTTTAGAGCAGTAAGAGCTCTTGACCTCAGAGGGGACCACAAAAAAAGCAGTTTATGAAAAGAAAAAGGAAGAGGTCTGAGAGGCCTGAACGAATACCCAAGGATGTTCCTCCTGGTTTTAATCCTGTTTACATGGAGTCTACTCAGCTACAGCAAAAGGGCTCCAATATACCAACTTTGGGCGGGATGGTTTTCGGTCCACAGCCACACACAAAGTAAGAAATGGACAGCTGTGCATGCACGTGCACAAACACACACGAGCACCACAGGGGAAAACTACGTCAGCTTCTGGGCATACAGTACAAGCAGCCACACCAAACGTGTCGACAGACAGACGACTACCTTCATGATAAAGACTTAAAATATTCCCCTCAAAACGTTTTCCCCTGGAGCTCTTCCACTGCTTTCCATGTGAACCTTCAGTCCAAGTGATCTGGTTTTGACATAAAGGCTATTTTTCAAAGGTCTGAAAGACGCCGGCTTTTGACAACACATCTGCCAGGACTGAGTGCTTTCTTTTTTCAGCGTTGGGTGGGGTGGGGGGGGAGGGGGAGGAGCAGAGAGGCCATATAGTTGTCTTCCCAGCAGAAAACCACCTAATGCACTCCAGAAACACACACTCGCCGGCCTCGCACTGTTCACAGCTGTGCTAGATGTGTGTGTACACACAGAAAGATACACAAAACCCTCAGGGACAAAGAAAAACAAACTCACACACAAAATTAAAAAAGGTGTGGATATTTTCTGGACTTAATCAAATGCTAAAACACACTCACTTGTCCTGAACACACCCATGAGAACCTCAGTTAGTATAATATTTAAAGCAACATAACTCCCCACGTCAAAGCATCTCCCTCGCACTGTGTACACAGCTCGACTATCAGCCCTGTTTGAAACTCACAGTCACAGTGAATGCCTGGCTGGATAGGTGGGTGGCTAGACGGATGTTTGCGCACTGCTTATTCAATGTCTAATATCTTTGGGATAGGGGGGTGGCGTGGAGATGGAAAGATAGCTGGGTCAAAAAAATGAAAGGAAGAAAATGACGAAGGGCTTACAGCGGGGAGAGAAAGAGAGGAGAAGAAGCCGATTCTTGAGAAAGAAGAAAAGGGAAATAAAGAAAAACAACAGCAGGCTGGGGAGGGAAAACAAATCCTCTGAACGTTTACGATGATAAGAGGAAACAGGACACAAAAAAGACGAAGGGAGGGGGAGAAAGAGAGAGAGATAAAAACAAAGGTAGACTGAGAGCGAAAGAGTGAGGTGCTGAGAGCGAGAGTTTGGCCAAGTGCTTACAGGAAATAGTTCTGTTTGATGAGTAAATATTGAATCAGCGAAATCCCATCACTGGCATCGCCTGACCTCCCCTCCCTCTGTTCCTCTCGTTCTCTGTGTTAACAGTAAACACAGACATTTCACCTATATTGTGGGGCATAAACACAAGTTTATGAAACAAATCAGCTGACATAATTCAAAAAGCGTCTGCACAATCATATGCAGGCAAACATCTGAGGCGCACAAACGTACGAGTCCAGTATTGTGTGGATTTCTTTGAGTGCAGAGAGCTGGAAGACACACACGAAGAGACACACACAGAGGCTCCGTCGATGCCGGCCCCCGCCTGCATCTCGCTGCAGGTATCTGAGTCAGTGGTCATTTACAGAAAGTGTTAGCGATTTGTAAAGCAATTCTTTCCAGTGTCCCGAACGACTATTATCAGTTCATTAAAAAGATTCGGTCAAAAGATTTGTTCATCGAATGGTTCAGTTACTGACCGGAGCTCCGACTGCAGAGTCCCACTCGCTGAACTGAAACACTGAACTGTGTGTATTCCTCATGATCCCCTGCCAAACACAAATGTTTCCTTGGCTCGCTGGTTTTTAATGACTTTTAACTGATCTACAGTGCGGCACACTTGAACTTTCTGGGCCTGACTCTGGCAGTTTGAGCCACTGACTGTCACTCAGGGCGCACGTTCACCGTGTAGTGCGTTCACTGAACATGCACCGTTCCCCTCGCAGTGAAAGGAGCGAGTGTATCACAGCAAACTAATCACGTTCGCTTGTTGGGAAACTCTCACTCCTTTGCGCATGATTCATGTTTTTCTTGCAGATAAACTCAATCATTCAGTGCGTGAGTGCGTCCCTCCACGCTGGCTCACAACAGACTGAGAGCTCAACCCAACTAAGAGGGAAACAGATAAGTTTCAGGAGGCCATTCAGTTCAGTTTGTTCTTTTGAACGGATCGCTTTCGCGAACGACTCCACGGTAGAAAGTGTGAATCTGCCCCTGATTCTTTGGTGAGGGGGGTATGTCTGGGCCTGCTGTGATTTAAGATGCCTGCAGGGGCCCTTCACTTCCCTCATTCGCGCTCTCCCTCTCTTGATCTTTCTCTCCCTCTTCCTAACCTCCTCTTCAGTCCTGTCTCTTTCTTTCAGAGGATGAGCGATTAGAGGGGTCTCAGGGTCAGAGAGGGAGGTCTTGAGTTTGACCTTAGGTATGCAGCATCGCTCCGTCTCTTTCTCTGTGATCAGTCACTGCTGTCTTCTGTCTTTAAGATGTCCTGCTTCACTCACGGTGTTTCACCTCAGAGTCAAAGGGAATGTGGCCGTACAGTACGGGTGAGTCGGAGCTTGAGTGTACGTGCTCACTTAAAGAATAATTCATTCACAATTTTTCTGATTTAATCCATCATTTCTATCAATAATCAATAATGTTAATAATCCCTCTTTGAATGGTTAAAACCCTGTGCAAGTGCAACAGGTTGAAAATGAGTAAATTACGATGGATCTGTCGTCAATGATGTTCCACAAAGATATTTACATTTGTACGCAGAAAAAGTGGCAGGTAGATGTTGCGAAGACTGAAGCTGAAAGTTGGTTTAAAAAGTTACAAAAAATTGTTGGAAGCAAATCTTTCTGACATCTGGAACGTTTAAGGGGGAGGATGTTTCAGACGCTGATCCTTCCTTCCAACAAGCACTTGATTTGAGGCATCCCGACTCCTTCAAGCTGACCATTCATCGCTAAAGAACTGTGGAGCGGCTTTGGCCTCTCCTGACCCTCAGAAGAGCATTTCCGATGATAAACCGCAGCTTTCCATGATCGTCTTGCTGTGGGAGATTTTGTCGGTTTTCTGTGTTTTTCTCAAGTGCACGGCGTACACAAAACAGACGGCTGATCAAACAGACTTGACTGTTATTGTGTAACTGTGTGGTACTGGTGCTTTGTCAGAATGTGTATTGTGTAAGCTTCAACAACCATGAGAGACAAGATCCGTGAAACCACATGCTATTTGTGGGGTCTGCCACAATCACCCGTATGGTTTTCCCAACTTGAGAAAGTTGGTCTGAGTCAGGAGACAAAGAAAATGTTTTCATACAGTCGGCGGAAGTATGGTCTTTGCAATTGAGTGTGCGTGTGTGTGTGGGTGTGTGTGCGTGTGTGTGTGTGTGTCTATCTGCTGCAGCCTGAGACCTGAGATCTTATCTTGGCAGCAGCTGATCAGTCATTGTCAGTGACTGTGGAATTCCTCAGTAACTCCACCAGATCAGACCAGTTTTGTTCTACAGTTTGTGTGTGAGAACAACTCGCACAGTCAAATCCATCCAGCACAACAGTAATCAAGACGATGCATGACAGGAAGCATACCACACCGACACCCACGTGGCCCTGTGGTGTGTGTTATATCATGGTCACTTCACTTATTTGTTACATAGTTTTGAACAATTGGGTTAAAAAAAAAATAAATAAATAAATCCAAGGACAAGAACGGCCACCGTGAGAGCACGTTTCTGGCACACGGTTTTAAAAGCTGCCGCGACTGTGCGTGCGTGTGAACATCTGGTCGTTGCATGGGACAGACCAAATTAGGGGACTAATCAAGGCATAATGCACACCAGTTGTTTAGAAAGCAATTTCAAAATGGAGGGCAAAGCTGTGCCACTAATCACACCCCCTCCGTCCGTGTAGCGTGAGCGCGCTGACGGAGCGAAGAGGAGAAAGACTGGGACACGGAGATAAAAGGAGCATCTGAATGTGTGGAGAGAGTGAGGGAGAATAAGAGATGTTAAGAGAGAGAGAGAGAGAGAGAGAGAGAGAGAGAGAGAGAGAGAGAGAGAGAGAGCCGGTGTAAGTTTCAGGTGCCTCTTCGCACTGATCACAGGGTAACTGCTGAACAGCTGTTTGCTCCTGATGAAAAGAGAGGCCACGGAGTGAAAAGAGAGATCAGAGAGACGAGGAGGATGAAAAATGAAAGCTAAACAGTGAAAAATAAAGGAGAAGGATAAAGCGCCACACTTGTGTGTGTTGAAGCACAGTAATTCAATTCGAGCCAGGGAATAGAAAGTACGGTTAAGGAACTGAAAGTAATAAAAAAAAAAAATATATAGTTAAAAAGAAAAGGGAGGAGAAGTTGAGTCACATATTTCATAAATTATAAGTAAAATAAAACCAGAATTACCTGTGGACCTCATGTGATTTAAGGATTTAGACCCCACATCTGTGTTTCGTGCAGCCCGCTCACACAGGACACACTACTCAGATGGAGTTTATTTATGTAGGTGAAGGTTCATTGATTTTAATATTGCATGTGCTGATTAGTGATTTTAATCCCGTCTGGAGCGCATATGTCTTGTGTTTCTTTTCCGTCTCCCTCAAGTAAAAATTACACTCCCTAATATTTACTGTGTTTCGACACGCTCACTGGTCCTTCCACGTTAAAGTCGTACACACACACAACCTTGTAGTTATTTTAGTGTATTTTAGTTTTTAGGTTTTTTTTTTTTAAGTAAGACTGACTTATCCTTTTTTTGCATTTAAACCTAAAATTCTATAAAAACTGTCACTGGACAGAAAAAACAGAAGCGAGTGAGATGCTGATTCATTAAAGTGCAATAGTATCAGATGACCTCTACGTTTGCCATCAATGACGGTAATTTGCAGTGGAATTTCTAATAACATAGATATCCTCTCTGATTCATTGAAATGATTAGACTACAGGTAATAACCCACAAGATACATGAGGAGGCCTACAGACACAAATAGCACCTGGGGTTGGATGACGGCTATAAGATCACTCTTAATGAATAAGAGACATTTCTAATGAGGACATTTTATTTGTTTTGAGGATTTCTGTAGAAAAATGTTTTAGTCACTGTATCGGCGTTGGGAGTGTCCAGTTTTCAACTTAACACAATAATATGCAAAAGGCAGCAAGGCTAAATAAAAAGGTAGAATAACAAAGACTTGTCTTTCACAAAGAACACAGCAGACGGATTCAGATGGTGCAGCAGCGTTATACGTGTGCGTCCGCAAATCTCTGGAATGCTAATGATTATCTAAACACAGCACAGTTCATTCTGCATTAGTTCGGTGGTGAACGTAGCCCTATAATGTGCTAATGCTGTCACGAGTGCATTATCATTCCACTCTGAGGTGGCTATGTGCTAATGTTAGCAGACAGGCTTGAGGTTAAGTGTGGCCAGGGGCCCCTTAGAGAGGTGCCAAGAGAGAGCTGGTGGCCCCATAAGCCCCGGCCGAACAGAGCTCTCTTAGCCCCTTTGCGCAACACAGCTATCCATTGTGCTGGGCTGAAAAAGCACATTAGCCGCTGAGAAAAGGGCTTTCCCTCTGAAACCCCCTTGGACAACAAGCAAAGCTCTGCTTGATAATTCAATCACTCTCCGAGCGGCACAGGCCAGAGCTACTCAACCTCTCGGAACCTTTCCTCAGCTCTCTCCTTTCCTTCCTTCCTTCATCTCCTTCCATTAGGTAACTGCCCTATATTTTACAGATGCTGTCATTGCTACCCCCCTTATCAAAGGACAATAGAGGAATGATGCCTGTGAGAGGGAGTCATTGACATTTGAATGTATGCGGCAGTGTGAATTATGGCTGTATGCAATGGGTGCTGCAAAAAGGGCATAAGGAGGTAGAGAGATGTGTGTGTGTGTGTGTGTGTGTGTGTGGGGGGGGGGGATAAAAGGAAGGAGAGGGGGGTCAGTGCGAGAGTGGGTTGAAGGAAAGGATAGGAAAGCCGTAGAGAAGGAGAGAGAGAGAGAGAGATAAAAAAAGGGGGAGTTCTTATCGCTTTACCCTTGTCTTGACTTCCTTGCGGGGCCTTTGAAGAGCGCAGAAATAAAGATACTTGCGCTGGCACATCAGAGAGAGATTTAGATTATGCCAGTGTTTACCCAACTGAGTGCTGCATGGCTGCTGGCGACAGTCTGCTGGTTTTGAAGCTGTTATGGCCCAACTACAGCTTAAAGCGCTCACTGCTCCAAACACCCATGCTGCAGAGGAGGGTTTTCTCTCTGCGCTCGTGTGTCAGCTTGTGTGTGTGTGTGTGTGTGTGTGTGTGTGTGTGTGTATCTCCACGCATGTGTGCATGTATGTGCCAGTTGCTGTGAATGTTTATGAGAGATAGCATGTGTCCTTGTATCCCTAATAGTGTGCGGCGCAATCTGCCTTTCTTTGTGTGTAAGTGTGTGTGTTTGTGTGTATCACACTGAAAATGGAGCCATCCATCGGATTATGGGTAGACAGCTCTTTAATAGGAGGGCCCTGTATTTGCATAAGCAGCCATGGAAGGGGAAAAAAAAAACCATATAGAAAGAAAGACAGAATGAGAGTGCAAGACACAGAGAAAGAAAGAAAGAAAGAAAGAAAGAAAGAAAGAAAGAAAGACAGAAAGCGAGAGAGAGATGGAAAGAAAAGGGGGGGCGGGGGAGTGGACCACACTTGCCAAGCCACTCGGGGATAAATCCTGTGGTTAGGATCTTGTATTCTGGGCAGAGATTTGGCCCCGGGTCCCCTCAAAGCAAATGGAAAATAACAGGCTGCGAGTAAATAGGTGGCAGGGTAATGATAGCTCTGTCAAGTCCTAAGGTGGAGAAAGGGGAGGGTGGGAAGAAAGGAGGAAAACAGAGAACGAGAGAGAGAAAGAAGAGTGGGGAGTGAGGGGCTGCAGGTACGACCAAACAAGGATGAGTGCGGAGGAGACGGATCGAGGAGGAAACGAGGACAAATGCCCACAGAGAGAGCAGTGGAGGTGGGAGGGAAGAAGAGTGGAGTTGCAGAAATGAGGCGAGAGAACAAGAGAAGCTCAGAAGCCAAAAACGAAGGGAGTGAAGAGGGACAGATGTAAGGGAAGGCCAGAGGGCTGGTGGGAGAGGGTGATGGGTTTTCATGTGGGATCCCCTTTTTGGCTAAGCTTGCTAGTGTTTTGGCACATGATGCTGGCACGGGACACAGGTGTTGCCAAAGCCTGTGTGTGCATCTGTGTGTGTGTGTGTGTGTGTGTGTGTGTGTGTGTTGTGTGTGTGTGTCTGTGTGCGCCTGGGGCTCCCACTCCTGTCGCATCTGCACAGAAAGCTTGCATCTCCATCTCCCTGGTTCTCTGTCTCTCACATAATATTCTTGTTTTCCTGTTTGAATCAGGTTTTTCCAAAGCCTGTCACCACCTCCCTCCTCCTCCTCCTCCTCTTCTTCCGCCAGGCTCGAGCAATGCTCCTCCTGTCCTAACGAACAACACCCAACTACACACTTTATCCACAATAAAAATCACCAAGAATCGCCACTCCCAATCAGAAAATTCCCTAACAGAAGCGCACGCACACACACACACACACACACACACACACACACACACACACACACACACACAGACACACACACACACACACAAACTCTATCTACTGCATAGTGACACTGGTGTATGTGGCCAGTCTGGAGTCAGTCAGATAAGAAGCGTTTAATCATTGTACCATTAGTATTGATTATGGCAGCACCGGGTTGTAGTCTAGTCTAATCTAGTCTGGTTTAGCATTTATAGCAGGTTATTAGCATCTATGTCATTTTTTCAATATCTGCACATGATGGAGTGAGATATCCTGCCTCAGCTTAGTGTCTCCTGATCCCGCACCGACTTCACATGTGCGCTTTTTGTACCAAGTTAGGGAGTAAGGGTGGGGAGTTTCGGGGGGGTGGATGGTCACGTAGCTCATCAGACGTTCATGCCGATGCCAGGAGTTTGCATAGATGCAGCCCTTTAATTAAAGTTGATGTTTACATTGATCCAAACTATGATCTTTCACTAATTTAAGTGTAGTAGCCTTGTGAAAAAAAACCCCCGAGCATTGAAAGGATTCTGGGTTTTTGAGATACAAGATGAGCCAATATTGACATTTTTGTATGACAATATGGTTGCCTTCCTATATGGCCACTTGTCAGCATTTAAAAGATATTGTTCACCCATGTTTCGGAGCGATGTTCTCTTCAAATGCAAACTCTTGGATTTCGGAATATATTCACTTCTTTGCCTAAATGCAGTTATGTCCTGCTGTCAGAGGTTGCAGTTAAAGAGATACAAGTGCCTAAAAAAGACTGTGCAGTCCCTCAATGTACAAACATCTCTTATTTATAATAGCAATTATCACAATAATCAGTTCTCAAAATGTTCTGGTGTATAAATATCTTCTGAAAGCACCATCAGACTTCCTCATCGTGTTTAATAATAGAACTTTTAAGTCAGAAAAAGCTCATGGTAAAAGGAAATAGATGTAGGTGTTGTTAGAGAAACAGGAACACAATTATTTAGAGGAGAAAGTTGTCGCCTTCGTGTAACTGCAGTTTTTCTTCAGATTTGCTACAGCAAAAAAAAAATGCAACGAACCTGTTGAAATCCACTTATTTGTAATCTGATTCACCACGAAGGATAAAAGCCTTCGACTGCTTGTGATGTGGCAATGATCTCAAAGTGGCATCGGAGACAATTACTTCTTTGAAAATTTAAGAATAGGAGAGCCCTTGTGCTCATTTTTCAGCCTCCCAGAGCTCTGCAGTTAATTAACAAGGTCGTTAAGCTGGGGTGAATGAGTGCTACGCTGCCATGCTAGACGTGTATTACACGCCATGTTTAATAAGCCCGCGTCCTCGCCATCAGAGTATCGGCACCCCTCAAATGACTTTCCAATAATGACAACCAGCTCCCCAGTGGTACCGTGTCTGTGTGTGCGTACGAGTGTGTCCTTCTGAAGTGGCTAAATGGCTGGTACCTGGTAGCCTGATGGAAAAAGCGCTTTAGTCAATAGAGTGTGTGTTTACATCGCATCCACACACACTTTGGATTGCTGCCAAAGGGGAGCACGTCGCAAGTGTTCCTCATGTCATTATCCTTATCCCCACCACAGAAGCCTGTGTTTGTGTGTGTGTGTGTGTCTTTTTGCCACCCATGGAGTGTACTGACATGCCCCCTTGATTCCTGCAGACCACCGGGGCAGAGAGCAACCACCTGTCTGTCCAGTAACCAGCACACACACACACACACACCCTCACAAACACACACTTTGCCCAACATTACCATATCCATATTTACTCATGGTCGGTGCATTCCACCACGGGCTGCTTAATGGGATAGGTGACACACAAACACACACACACACACAACCACACACAACCACACGTGCACACACACACACGCACACAAGCTTCCTTGAGGTCTGAAAATATCCTTTCATATTTCTCCTGCTGACCCTAAAGTACATTCATAAATGCCATTTTACCCCCTTAATAAGTCAAAGGAGATGGTGCTCATGAGTGTTAGCCGCACAAGGGAACACTCCCGTACCAAGCAATTACTGCTGAAACAAGAGCGCTCTGTGGGGAAAAGCCAATTAGTCCACCATGGCAGCAGGTAGTAAGCTGGCTCCATTCATTATGATCCCTCATAACACCATGCTAATGTAATAGCACTGTATTAAGAGAGAGACAGCGCGGGGCTTTAATGATAATAACGGGATCAATAGTTGGGGTGTTACTGATAGTTCCATATCCGCACAGGCATGTGGCGTCAGGGACTTAAACAAAATCACTAATGAAAGTTGTGCACGTGCATGTGTGAGTGTGCACGTAACGAGCGCAAATGGATGTGGATATCTGACTGACTGTGTTCGATACAGCGGCGTGCGTGTTTTGTGGGCGTGTGAGTGTGATCAATCCACGGTGATAATATTCAGTTAGCTAATAAAGCTGCAGGCAATAAATGTAATATCAATATCTGCAACTGATCTGCTCTGGAGCGTAACCTAACCTGATGATTTTCAGATAATGTGATGTGAAGACATAACCCAGGAGGCTGTAGCTGCGGAGACAAAGAGAGAGTGTTGGAGGCTGAGATTAACCCTTCTGCTCTGCTTGGTCCAAATAATTGGTCTACTGTGGTTTGCTGAAGGAAGCCGAGGTAGAGGAGCTGGACAACTCTGAGAACGGGGTGGAGGAAGACGAATGTGAACAGAGGAAAAAGAGCAGAAAGAAAAGAAGACAGAAAAAGTGCTTTGATGGCAAAGCATTCAAACAAAAGGCCTGTTTACTCAACAAAACTGCCAATAAAACCCTTTACATCTGCACTTTATACCTGCAGCACATGATTAGACTGCACTCGCATGGAGCAAAACTACATAAATACAGGTGTTCATATAGTCACACAGCACAGACACACTGAGGATTGGAATAGGTGGTCAGAGTGGACATGCAACACCTCTCCAATCCACAAGTAAAGGAAATAATTCAAATCCATCATATCAAAAATGCTGGTACCCATATCCAAATCATGTCAACCGGCCATTTACAAAATGTATATGTAAACTGTTAACTTTTTTATAAATTTTAATAAAGATTTGATTCACAATTTCACTGTTGCTAAGAATTTATTTTATAAATTCCGCGCTTCTTGTACAAACATGACAAGGTCGTGATAAGAAGGACAAAACTATATTTCTGGACAATAGCAGGGAAAATCAACAACCACAAGGTCAAGCTACATTATTCACTCTGCACAAACACAGAGACAAGTCCGCACAACAATGGAGTCATGCGGTTTTAGCCGACACTGGAAGCTCCGCAACACTGAAATCCATCAAGGCCGGTGCTCAGCGTTCTTCAATCTGACATTCTGTGAGCTCCGAACGGACTCTCTCTCCCCCGTCCCTCAGCTCTCACTCTCTGTCCTTCTCTCTTTCGTCACCGCTCAGCATTGAATGGGGTTGGGAAGGGCTTAGCTAAATTGTGCGAGTGTGTGAAAATGTGAGAGAAAAGAAGAAGAAGAAGAAGAAGAAGAAGAAGAAAAAAAGAGGTGTTTGAGCTAGATGGAGGGAGAGAGAAATGATCTGCCAGAGAAGTGGACAGGAGGAGGAAGAGAGAGAGGGGTGAAGGTGGAGTGTTTGTGTGTCACAGTGTGCGTAAGTGTTTGGAAGGAGACACGTGTGGTTCTATTGCTGCGTGTGTGTGTGTGCGCGTGTGTGTGCGTGTGTGTGCGTGTGTGTGTGAGCATGTGTGAGTTATGTTTGCAGTTATCTACATGAGAGGAGGAGCAGGAGTGAGAGAAAGTGAGCCAGCATGAAGGGCAAAGATTGTGTTTATGTTTAAGAGTGTGTGCATGTGTGTGTGTGTGTGTGTGTGTGTGTGTGTGTGTGTGTGTGCATGTGTGTGTGTGTGTATACTCGTGCTCGTCAGGAAGCTGTGGTGTCCCTGGCGCTCCAGTGTTTACAGACAGGAAATGTTTGTCCAGGCAAAAGGGAAGGAACCATGCCGCCCTGCATGGCAAACACTGGGAGAGTGGACACACACACATACACACACACACACACACACACACAGATACACAGAAACACACACGCATTTGCGGCAGTGTAAAAAGAGGAATCTGACAGGAACTCCAGTCTTTGTGAGTGAGGTGGGGTATCTGGTATTGGGGAAGTGGGAGTGACTGGGCTGGGCACTAACTGTTCTTCACTTCCCTCCACATTGGCTGCCAACGCAAACTCCAGCAGATAGAAAGTCAATACACTGACCCCCGCTAAACCTGTGAGGGCTGTGAGAGCGAGGCAGCGGTCCGCCTGGCCTGTACACACCAATGCACACAAACTGTTGTACATCTGCACCACCGACTGTATTCCTTTAGTTCATATTTCTCCTGCTGCCACCGCCGTTTAATTGATTATCTGCCTGTTTGTCGGTGTTACTCAGTATGCTGTGCGATGCAGGGATTGCGCGAGTAGAAGAATTTCAAAGCCCTTTTGGGATTCTGCATGCAACTATTCAGCTTCCTACTTCCACTCCACTACGTTTTAAAATGCAATATTTGAAGTAATACTCCACTATGTTTGTCATCTATGATTACAACTTACTTTGCAGATTAATTTTACAATCTGGACACGGTGCAAACATCGAGTCCTTAAAGTCTTACTTTCTTTAATAAATGTGCAGCGCAGTGCAGTGAGGTAATTTTAACTCGTTTCCAGTACAAATAGACATGCTTCAAGGATCTTTGTGTCAAATTCAGATTCAGTGTGTGACTTGGTGAAAGCTGTGAGATTCAGGGGTTTTTCTTTCATGGTATGAAAACTCATCTCGAGAAAATTCTTGACACAAGAAACTTGTCTAACAGAGAAAAAAAAGACCTTAATTACTGCGTCAGATGGAGATTCTTCTACAATATATATACATATACAATATACTCTTACTGCGAAATATGATGCATTATTACAGAATAAACAATACATCAGCATTTAGTTACAATTAGCTCGACCTGCTACAACATTAAAATAATGCTTATAGGGTATTGCATCAATAATAGTAATGCAATGATATATTATATGTAATAATATATATTAATATTACAGTGTGAAAAGGGCCATTCGGCTTATTAAGTACTACTTAATACTTGCAGAGATTTTGGTGCTGCAGCTTTTACCTGAGTCGAAGATCTGAACACTTCCTCCACCACTGTTCAGGCTTAAACAAAGTTTCTTGTGTATAAATAATAGACTACAGAGCAGCTTCTCTCTGCTTTTGAAAAGTGCTTTTCTGCTAGTTTGACTTAAATAAGAAACTTTGCGAGTCAGTTCTGAAGCTTTTGATTGATAGTATAAAGGAGGCGTACCATCAAGGTTGGCTACAATGATAGCATTTGTGAGATTATTTTAGCAACACATGCCAAATTTGTGCTCCCCAAATAAGCAATGCTCCTTTCTGGCTGTCCTGCCTCAATTTCTTGTGATCTACACTGACGTTTCCGTGTGTGTGTGTGTGTGTGTGTGTGTGTGTGTGTGTGTATTAGTTGATGTGTGTGGGCTTGTAAATTAAGGACAGCGCTGGAGGCGATGTGGGTGTGTGTGTGAGAGAGAGAGAGAGGGAGAGTGTGTGCTGCTCTCTGTTTACCAACACACACGTCTTTCACGTAGGAATGATCTAAACAGGATGAGATGAACGTTTCCTTTTACAAGCAGAATCACAAGAAACAGCATATGTGCACACACACACAGAGTGGGGGAGCTGTGCAGGAAACAGTGAGCCACAGTCTTGTGAGGAAACCAGGACACTCACAAAAGGAAAGTAAATCTTCTCCCCACCACCTGTCACTCAAAAACCAGCATGCATGATAGTTACAGCGTGGCACAGGTACAGAACACTTCAAAGCTTAACATCAACCAGCAAAAAGGGTGTAGCAGAGTGTACTTACTGGCTGGTGAAGGGGTGCTGTACCCACTGATGGGCAGTCCTGGCAGGGCTGGAGGCGACAGGCTCCCCAACATGTGGGGGAAGAAGTAGGAGTAGGTGGGCATGGGGAAGCCGTTGAGGTGGGGGCCTGGCACCGGGTTGCCCTTCCCAGCCATGATGGCTCAGTCCACCCTCCAGTCACAAACAGACCTCACTGAAAATACCACCTCAACAAGATCGAACAGAGCCACAGAGGAGTCAGTGTGGATTACCGTACTGATTTAATCCCCCATAGGGACGCGGGATGAGTAGATATTCCAAAAGGCTGCCAGGTGAAGTTTGTAAAAAATCTCCTTACGGCTTGGAAACTGGTCCTTAAGATGGCTGCTGTAGATGTCACCAAGACAAATATCCTGCTGGTTTAGTGAATGTGTGTGTTGAGGTTTGAGTTACTAAGGACACAAAGATAAAAAGAGACACGGGGTAGAAGTATAAAAGGGGGCTGTGGAGTGTTTTAGCCTTCCTTTCTCCGGTATTGTGAAACAAGCTGAAAGGCCTTATTTGCGAGAGGCGTTGGGGAGGCTGTAAGGTAGCACAGCCATTCCTTATCTTGAAGATGAAGAGGGAGAAAGAGACAGAAGGCAAGTTGAGTCAAGAACAGGTGACTTTGATGACTGCAGTCAGGAGTGGTGATAGTGGTGATAGGGGTACTAGTGGTTGCAAAGCTTCCACAGGAGCGCAGATTTACTCTTCCACTGCAGAGTGCTCCTAGGGAATGCGCAGATCACATGATGCCAAAACAAAGCTCCTCTCCTTAGACGGGCCTCCTCTTTGCAGTCGCACAGCCTCTGCCTATGGGAAAAAAAAAGAGAGAGAGAGAGCGAGAGAGAGAGAGAGAGAGAGAGAAAGAAAGAGAGAGATCATTTAGTGCTTCAGTGACAAGGTAAAGAGATCGTTTCCCTTTGTACTTAAGTGGTTGAGCAAAACAGTTCTTTTCTTTTGACACTAATTAATGGTAATGTCTCATCTGAAATGTTACAAAAACACCCCATCCGCCTTAATTATCTAATGGAGTGTTAAAACTGTGAAGAGAGCAGTGGGTGTGTGATGTCTCCTCGCAGCTTTGTGTGCTCATACGTGCGCTCATTAACAGTAACAGACTACAAACACTTTGGGAGTTGAGCCAAAATATAAATGGAGAGACCAACACAAAAGAAAACTTTGCTAATTACACCAGTTGCAGAAGCCAGAGGTGAGACGCAAAGTGCCGTTCTGGGACCACTAGAGATTTCTGCTGCAGAGTTTACTTCCAAATTAAGACTAAGACGTGTACAAACAGACCTGTAATCACCACAGAAAGCATGACCTCACATGAGGGCACTGACAACTATACACCCAGAGAGCACATGCAAGAGTAAGAGAGAAACTATTTCATTAAAACAGCTTGTCATAACACAAGCATAGCTTATATTTGACTGTAATGACCCTTCAGTGAGTCAGTGGATGTAATGCACAGCAGTAAAGCTAAGAAGAATTGCAACACACACACAAATACACTCAGACCTCACTGAATAAGCAGGAGGAATGTGTCTTTGCATGAGCAGTGTTGCTGCTCAGGAATGTGGCACTCTAACATGAATCACACCAGGACATCATGGATGAACTCCTGTAAAGAGAGAGAGGTCAAGTCAGACATGTTTGTGTGCCTGTTCCCACTTGTATGATGTAGATAAAGCATGAGGATATGACAAGTTAGAGGGACGCACTGGCGGCGGCATTGTCCATATAGGTGACAAATTAAAGGAAAAACCAACATTAAGCGTCTCCGGAAAGTGTTTGGCAAAGACAAGCCAGCAAAAGAAAAAGCTTCATTTACCTCGTACACAGTCTCTGAAACTCTACTGGAGAGATAAACACCGTCTCTTACAAAACATATTCCCTCATCTGATGCTTTAATAATGTGGTCCAAAATCTCCTAATGGTGTTCAATTGAGGTCAAGATCTGGTGAGTGCCTTTCATTACAGAGCGCTGGAGGATTTCAGGTGTGTTTTCATTTTGTTAATCTATTTATACATTAGAAAGTCTGGCTACTGTTTTCTATTTATTTTAATTAAGTTATTTAATATTTTCCTACACAGGAGAGGCTATTATGTTGGTTATACACAGCGCACTCAGCACCGGAAGTTTCAAAGTGCTTTGTTTACAGACATTCGTCATTTCTAAATAGTACATTTTAATCTTGTTGGATAACGGTTAATGGTCGGTTAATGGTTGGTAAACGGGCATCGGCTATTGTTCAGAAAAATTCATTTTCATACTGGTCAAGCTACTCAGTGACCCATTAAAACATTTATTTTACATTCATCTTGTCTTGTTTATTTGATAGGGCTCCTCCTTACGGGTCCAGAATCACTGTCAAATCTGCTCCCACCATCTTCACTGACTCTATCTGACATGTGATACAATATTTAGAAACTACAGAAGAAACTCTTGTAGAAAAGCTTTTTTTTTTTGATAACCTGTGATAACAGTACAACATTCTTTGGTGTAACCGTCAGAAAACTGTTCTCTGCGATTCCATAGGGGCTCGGTGCGTGACCTGTGCATGTGTGAGCATGTGTGTGTGACTGTATACCTACATGTAAGAAAAGTGAGTAACTACTTACGGGAATAAGTTACCAAACTGCAGTAAGAGTGTGTGCCGGTGGGTGTATGAGCGAGCATACGTGTGATACGTCTCTTAATCAGATGGAGAGCTGATTTTATTGGCTTGGCCCTCTATTAGGCACCGTATTTTTATTGATCTGTCCAAAGTGCTCTGGAGTCACCCTGTCACAGTGAGCTGGTGTGTGTGGTGGTCAGGGGTTGTGGGCTGAAGGGTGCGTTTATATTAGTCCGAAAGCTTTACTAGCATTTTTAAAGCCCATGGGAGTTAGATATAGTTTTATTTGCTTTTAAAGCCGCCACGCACCCCCACCCCCTCCTGACTAGCCACCCATTAAACCGAAAGAGAGGTAAGACTTAAAGGGAACATATAACAATTTCATTTCTGGTTCTATAATACAAAGTAATACACAACCATTACCATTATGAACCTAGGCCTCGATACACTCACACATTGCACACTGGCACGATCATGTAAAATGCATCAGCACTGTCAAAGATACACAGTGAAGTGATGTAAAGCCCTATATATTTTAATGCAACACCCAGAGGCCACAGATGCTGAACTGGGTCTTTCAGTGAGGAACTACAACTCACTGGGACACTGGGAGAACCCACAGGCTGGAAATGGGCCACTTCCTTCAACATTATCATTACTGCATCTAGTGTGGGCACCATAAGAGGCTGTTCTGAATGATAAGTGACAACACATTACCATGCACTTACCCCAGCAGCAACTTTGTTGTGGCGCTGCCAGATCTAATTCTTTTTACTGATGTCACGGCAGACAGAAAGGGATATTGTGGCTCCAGCACAACCAGCTTTTCTTACATGTTGTGAGAGATACAGGCAGATGAGTCGGACCTAGGGGTAAGCAAAGTTTCTACTCACTTTTTGATTTATAATTAGAGACTGAGAAACATCCTTGAACTTGACCGTAGATTATCAAAATGATATCTGTGCTGGAAAGCATCCAAACAAGTGTGACAAAATTAATAATTTAATAAATTAATTAATAATATCTAACTTTTTGTCCCTATTGCGCTGCAGCAGACGCATGTAAAGCATAAAATGAAAATAACCCCAACATGAATCTTTGAATTATTTTCTTATATTTTAAACACTTTAAATATTGATGAGTCCTAATATGAGTTTACTTTAAGTTCAAATTAAATCTTGACATGGAAATATGTCATGAATGAGGCTCAGTGTCTGGAGCTGCGAGCACACAAACATTTTCTGATGCATGTAAACAATGTCTGACTGGCGCAGCTGAGGCATTTCAAACACACACACACACACACACACACACACACACACACACACACACCACTGTATGATGAATTAAGGCATAACTTGGGGTCAGTATAATCTGCTGTGAAAACTGCACACGCAACACCAAAGCTGGGTAAAGCTGCTGACATGCACTCCACATCCTCCTTCCTGTCAATGTACACAAACCAATCACAATTGTCACAAACAGCTGTGGGTAAGGCTGAAATCCTTTCACACAAGTGTAAACATGCAACATTTCAAATAACAGATATACACACTTTTAAGTTTGTACATAGATGTGTTTATATGTGCATACGTATATATACAATATATGCACATATAAACACATGGACAGATAGCTATAATTTTCTAGGTCTCCTCATGCACACATCTCTTTTCTCCTGATGCCCTTCACACACACACACACACACTGCATTAACGCAAACACACTAATCTCTCCTCCTTTCCTCTGTCAGGGCGCTCTCGAATCTCAGCTGCATGTGCCTCCCACTGTATGATGTATGTGTTCTATATGATACAGCTGACACACAAGGTCACTGATATGGAGAGGAAGAAAGGGGAGCAGTTGTTTACATAATGCTGTACGGATGCTGGTCGTCATTGTAGTATAGATGTTCCCAAGTACTGACAAGGCCGACGAGGCACGACTCACATAAATGTGCATAAGTACAAACAGTGAAGACGATAAGACACTGGAGGAAAACAGGTGTAACAAACAGGAATGTGAACTTTCTGTGTGCAGGTGTTACATGTGCACGTAAAAAATTCACTCACACACTTGCCTACTGCACAGACAGCTATAAAGCTGAAACATGAACTACTGTAGACTAAAAACAGACATGGATTGAGTATAGACATCTACAATGATGAGGTGCCTATAGAAGTGCATAGGGACCCTGGGGCCTGGAATTGAGCCATTAATGTACATCTTTTCAAAGAGTTTCTAACAGTTCCTCTGCATCCTTTATAGCTTTATCTGTCTCTTTTACTATTATATGACCAGCCCATATCTGCCAAATACCTTTCAACATACTCAAAGGCACACAGGCAAGGTGCTGTATAGAGGGCAGCTCCTGAGGGGATATATGTGATCACTTACAGTAGGGGGAAAAGTAAACAAACAATCTGGATCACATGGTCTTAACTCTGTGTTTGGCATGTAGCGGGAAGAGAGAAGGAAGGGTCAGAGGTCATGGGGCACAAGAGACTGTAATTGGATGTGACAGCAAATGCTGAATTAATAATCGGAAAAAGCAGCAAATGGCAGCGTGAGGTTGGGGTAGATGAGTGGACAGCACAGTAAACACAGCCATGGGGGATGGCAAATACACCGCATGACATACAGAGACACTCTGGTGTGTACATAAATAGACAGAGGTGCATGTTACATGTTTGAGCGCACACACACACACGCGTCCACGGATGCGTGAACGCGGGGTCCAAAGAGGTCAGTGACAGACAGTAAAACAGACACCAGTTGTTGTCAAGGACTTGAAAAAAAATAGCAGCACAACTATTGAAATGATAATAACCATACACACACACACACACACACACACACACACACAGTATGAACACAAGCACACAGCAACATTTATACCAATGATTTATGATGTGGGTGCTACATATCGCTGTGACATGAGCAGCTGGTGGCAACAGCACTACAGCTCAGTGTGTTGCTAATGCTATTGAGTTCAGTGCAACTAGCCACATGGTTATGTTAATGCTACATCTAACATAGGTTTGTTAGCTGCCAGTAGAGCTGTGCCCCAAGTCACGGGCTGCATGCTTCAGAGGAAACTCTGTCTACAAAGGTGCGGCCTCTGCAGAGGTTGTGGACCGTGAAGGCTGACCTACGAAGGATTTCCACTTTGAGTCACTAGCTCTGCTCGCCCTTATCACTGCATCACAAAGCGCCACTCCTGACGCCTAGCAACTTTGACAACACAACATTTTCTTTTTATTGTTACCATTTTTTTAATTGTGGTTTTAAGCCCCTTGGTTTTTAACAGTTTTTTATGGATAGGTTGGGCCGTGAAGGATCCACCTGTCAGAGCCTCCGTTGCCCAGGAAAAGGAGGCTGCATTTGAAGGAGCCCTTGAAATGGGAAAGCTCAGTCCTGCTGCTGGTCTTCAAATGCACTCCCTGAATTGGAACACAGCTTAACAATAGCTTAGCTTCTCACAAAATAGAGCAAATGTTTGTTTTTAAGGAAATGTTATTGTATTGTAACTGCATTATACAATTATAAGTGTAAACCTACACAGTACAGTGAACTGATCATTATAGCAATCTTCAGTCCTTTGTAGTCTTATCTTATAACAGCCCGAGGTAACAAATATTGAAGAATAAACACAGTGTCAAGTCAGTTGCTATCACATTGATAAACAGTATCTGCTACTTTATAAATGCTGTTCCTTTCCTGAACATGTCATTTGAATATGGCCGATGTGTTGCGCCTGCTGTTTCAAATGACATCACAGTATTTCAGCATTTAAGATTGAGACAGATGATTGGATGAGAATTCCTCTGTAATGGCCTAAACATAAAAACCACATGGATTTACACAGAAACCACTTCACAGGGAAGACTACAGGCTGCCAGCCCAGAGTGGATTGTCAGTCCTTAACAGCACAGAGTGAGCGCCGACTGCAGCCTGTATGGCTTTGCAGTGGTAAACATAATGGAGGTCGCTGAAGCACGATGCATTGAAATTTTTATGAGGACAGCAGCGTGGGTGGATATATACGTCAGAAGTGAGATGGGACTTGGGGAGTGAATGAGCATGAGCATGAGTGTGTACATACTGCACATTTTGAGAGCGTGTGCGTGTGTGTGTGTTTGCGTGTGTGTGTGTAGTCTCATGTACAGGGAAGTGCACGTGTCAGACAAACACATGCATACACATCAACAAGTGTCTAAGCGTGTGGGTGGTGTGTGCGGTCACGCATTTAGCCTGTGTGTGTGCTTATTTACGTGTGTCCAAGTCATGCCCTGAACTACATTTGCATGCCATCTTTGATCCCTGAGGGAGTGTCTTACAGTACACAGCATTTACTGTATATTACTTGCACTGATGGGATGGATTTTGCATAAAGAGTAGACCACATGTGCAGCGGAGGGAGGAGGGGGTGGAGGCAGAGTGGGACACTTTGACAAGTCGCTAACACGGAACTTCATCTAATAGAGTTGAATTATTTAGGACAGAAAGGGTCTTGCAAGGTTAGTGAGTCAGAGAAAGTCACTAATAGTTTGCACAACCTTGCCTATTACATTTTACTAAATGACGGTGGAGATGCATTGAAACAGACCAGAACTGGAAGAATTCCCAGGACTAGTTTGCTGGAGTGAGCCGCCTTTAATAAAGTAACTTTAAATCATTTAGAGGAAGTTTTTTATTTTTAGAAAATTCATGTATATGTCATGTAACTGCAATGCCTTGAGTTCAGCACTATTCTGATGCAAAAGGCGCAAAAGTGCAGTGATGCCTTCGTTTGTTGTCATTCTCCACAACATTACAGGCATGTAAACACAGTGACACAATAACTGAGGCAAAGTCACAGAAGTTTGGTGGGTGGATAATTTAATTAGTTCCCCCCAAACCATCGAGCCAAACTGCCACAGCTTTACTGTAATAGCCCTTTTCCGCTGCATGGTGCAGGATCAATTCGACTTTTTTGGTTGTCCATCAGGCAAGCGTTGTGGATTGTATCTGGCACCTGGTCCTTTTTTTGCTATCACCTCCGACGAGGTTCCAAGTGAGCTGAGGCGATGCCCAAAAGGTGACGTGAAAACACTGCAGGCGTCTGATTGGTCAGGGAGAATCGTCACCACTGTGTGATCATAGTGCGACGCACAGCCAAGTGGCTGTATGTCATTATAGCCCGTTATATTTCTGTTAGGGATTTTGCTACACTTTCAGTTTGTGGCAACCTGCTTGAATTGAGGACGTGCAGACGTTTCTCGGTTTGGTATTTCCATTGACATCCTCCACTGCTCATGTGTGCTGTGTTGAAGATGACGTCCCTATAGAATTGCACATCATCGCTATGGTATCAACACCACATTGAGGAGGAACTACCCACTGTGGAAGAAGAAGCACCTGGTACCAAAAGCGAATAGAGTCAAGTAGATTTCAGTCGAGTTGAGTTGGTACCATGCAGTGGAAAAAGTGAGTCACTCACTTTAGTATTTGAGATAATGGGCCGAAGAGGAGCTAAAAACAACTATTTCCAAACATCAATCTAATATAGTTTGAGATCTAAAGAAACTAAAATAGCTGCTGCAATTCATTTCATTTTTGCAGGATTATTATAAAGCAGAGATTACACTGATGCATTTGATGGATTATTGCTTAATCCCTTAGTCTTCTACTCCTCTTCTTTCACATAAGTAAAATGTAACACGAGTGCTCCTCCCAACTATCTGACCCAACAGTACTTCCACCTCAGCGCTCCTTCCACCTGTGTGGCTTCGAGATGGTCAGAGTCGTAGTGAGTTGAGGCATTGTGGGTGAGAGAGAGAGGTGGGAGCTACTTCTCGATGACAGCCAGAAAGTGTGGCGCAAGAGGGCTAAAGGGTGCTAAGTACGCATCCAGGGCGGTGAGAATCCTCAGCCATTTTGCCAAGGGCCCCCTGTAGGTTGAATCCACTTGTCAGCGAAGCAGGCTGGGTGACATTTCTGCCTCACCTCAGAAAGGTCAGCCTTTAATTATCTCAAATGCCAGCAAGCACTGCACCTGCAAAAAATAAACCTAGGGATGAGCTGCGTGTGTGTCAGGTTAAGATGGTAGCTTTCTTCCTTCACACAAAATGAGCGCTACTGCGGCTGCCCGTGCAGAACTGGACCATCTGCCCACCCACCATGCATGCATGCATATGGGCCCATAAACACACATACACAGCGAAACCCTGACAGATGCAAACGCACACACGCACACACTAGCTAACTGTGTCAACCAAAGTCAATAAAACCTACAACTAAAGTCGGCTGCCAACCCACCCTTTAAATAAAGAGTGTCAGATGAAGAGTGTTAAATCCTAGGAACACCAGCAGCTTCTAGGAACATCCCTGTACAAATAAGCTGCCATCTGTATAGGTAGACAGATTGTAGACCTATAGATAGCATGAGGCGGTGCTTCTGCTAAATATGGGTCAGCTACAGTATGACGCACAGCTGAGATTACCCTCTACTTATCAATATCACAAATTAAGAACCAAGATTTAGGAGACATATGGGGTGTTCTTGCAAAATTATGCATTCAGCAAGCCAGATTATTTTCCAGTGAGAAAATGCAGGCATATCTGGCAGAGCAGCGTTTGCTTTCGAGCTACTCACTGTAGCTATTCAGCTCGGTCAATATTTGCAGGGGGCTATGGTAACAGCAAAGCTCCCACACCCGCATCAACACACTCCCCCGTATGCTTAACACTCAGCCTCACATACACACACAAAACCAACACACTGCCCAGAAAGTCCCACTCGTGCTCAAAGGAGGTCGGGGAGACAAAGGGCCATAGATCATCAGTGCGGACGGCGTGCGGCGAGCTCCTTGTGTCCAGGTTTTTCCGGCATTTTTCTCTCGTTCTGAGAAAACATGGAGGGCCGGTCCCTATTGTTTACACAGCTGGCTCCATGGAAAGGATTGCTTAATATGAAATATGAAGAGAGTGGAGAGGTGAGAGCGAGAGAGCTGGAAAGAAAAGAGGGAAGGGAGCCAAGTGAGAGGGGTGGGGTGGGAGGGGATAAAAGGCCATCGCAGAGAGGGAGTTAAAGGCTAAATGTGCTCTGGATCGGGGGACATAGGAAGTGAGCAATACAGATAGAGTCAGAGAAACGTGCTGGGAGAGGAGGTGGTAAAAACTCCAAAGGAAACAAAGCAGTAAGATAGAAGAAAGTAATATGGCAACACTGAGGAAAAGAAGTGTTCACACAGAAGGTGCAGTGAGACTAAATGAGAAGCAAAGTGAGAGCAAACAGAACATGGAGCAGAAAGCCCTGAGGTTTCCTAGTGGTGAGGGAGTCATGCCTCCTGCGGTCTTGGGTCTGTAGTGCATATTATTCTTTCCCAACAGTCACACACGGCTTCCACTCCCTCAGTCCTGCCTCACCAGCCCTCTGGTACTGTCCTGACAATCTCTGCTTTCCTTCAGTCCTTCACTTACCCCCTTTAATAATTTATCAGACAAAACCTCAGGCTCACTTTCTTTGATGTGTTATTTGGATTTCTTCTAAAAAACCAGCGCTGTAGGTTCGTCTGTGTTTTTCTCACACACAGGAACAGAGAGCCCAGGGATGACTATTGACAGTATCACAATAAAAAGACTCCAGTTCGCTTTGAAGGGAAGGAGCCGGTGCCTTAAGACTCTGAGATGCCACACCAGCATCACTTTATGTTCCGCCACAGGTGCCTGTGTATGACCTGAGTGTGCTATAATGATGATCCAGCTATAAAAAAAATACCTCTCTTTATATAATCTAGGGCCACAACTGACAATTATTTTCATTATTAAGTATTATTATCATTTTGGCGACGAAATATCAGAAATAATAAAAAGTGTCCACCACAATTTCCTGAAGCCCAAATTGGTTTATTCAAACTGCATGTTTTGTCCAACCGACAGCCAAAAACCCAAATATATTCAGGTTATAATCATAGAGGACAGCAAATATTAACGGATGAACAATATAGAAGTAGCAAATTTTTGCTTAAAAAGTACTTAAATAATTAATTGAAACAACAACAACCACATTTAATAATGTTGAAATGCGACGAACCTGTGTAGCAGTGAACTACAATCATCCACTTAGTCTTGTGTGCAAGCAACAATCCAGTGTCATTAAATCCTTCAATCTGAATGACCATGGAAGCCCATCATAATTACTACGGTTGCAAGAGGTCGCCTAACAAACTCCTCCATACAACTAAAGAACAGTCATTACTAACAATAATGTGAAACTGAGAATCAAATTAATTAGATCTCATTCACATGAAAGAAAGTGAAGGCCATTTGAAAATGGAAAGCTGAGTTACTAATCACTGTAAAGGCAGAGAGTCCACTTCTCTAACAACAATGCCCTGTTTTGTACAAGGAGAAGGAGCTGAGTGAGTCCAAACATGCGTAAGCACACGTATTAGATTGTGCGTGTGCATGTATGTGTGTGTGTGTGTGTGTGTGTGTGTGTGTGTGTGTGTGTGTGTATGTGTGCGTGTGGGTGTGTGTGTGTGGCTCTGGAGTGGCTCCGTCAGTCCACCCCCAACCCTGTTCCAGTTAGCGGGAGAGGTCCGGCGCAAATGAAATCCATATTTTTGAGCAGGACTCCAACAGACTCAATGCCCCCTACCAGCTAACACACACAAACACACACACACGCACACACACACATGCACACGCACGCAAAACATCTACAGTCAAACCACTTAAGCTGTCATATTCCATATGCATAAACATAGATGGGTGCACACACCTTTAGCAGGACGTTTACATCACTCTCTATTCTCATAAGGGAACAGAACACAGCTGGCTCAAGAGGATGTTTCATTTTTCCTCCAGCAGACACACACTAATCAACTGTGCATGTATGTGTGTGTGTATATGTGTGCGTGCGTGTGTGTGTGTGCATTCTCCACCTCAGCATGTACCTTTGTGTGTGTGTGTGCCTGCCTATAAGGTTGTGTCACCTTTGTGTACCTATTCAGGATATTGGGCTAACAATGTTATGCGAAACACTTCAGCGCATTTCAACACAGAAGATCCAATGACACGAGAGCCAATGACGTACTAAAGTGCAGGGCCCCTTCCTGTTTATGCCGCCACTCGCCCGCTGAAGGATCAAACAAGATCCACTCCTCAGAGCGGGTGTGCCCTCTTAAAAGGGACAGTGTGTGGTTCCTCCAGGCTGCCAATAGTTAAGCCATAAGAGGAAGATGTTACAATTTAACCACCAATGACAACTAATGGTTTATTATTGGTAAATGATTTCTTGCATTAGCATCTGTGTTTTCCTTTGGTTATATGTGTGTATTGGAAGGAACTACTCTGTGCAACAGTGTGTACCCATATGAGTGTGGTTAGACATGAATCTCTGTGTAGTACTGCCAAGTGTGGATGTCTTTGTATTAAGCATTGTGTGTGAGTGTGAGTGTGTGTGTGTGTGTGTGTGAATCAAAAAACTGGTTTGACTCGCCAGTTATCGTTTTGTTTATAAAAGAGTACATTCAGTTACTTGAACGATCGACCATATTGTGTCTGTAACTGTTTGTACGTCTGCATATTCACAGAGCTTCATCTGCAGCACAGTGGATGGAGGCAGGGGGGCTCTAAATAGGCCAAGGACAGATACCTATGTGGCCCATTTGTTCAAACGTGACCTTCACAACACAACACTGTCAGAGGCTTAGAGCTACAGTACATAAGATGTTTGTGGAAAAATTATACAAATACATACAGCTTTGCCTCTGTTATCCTTCGCTCAGACCAATACAAACCCTGAATAACAGCACATAGGGATACACTGGTGGGGGTAAATTGGGGTGGGGTAAATTCAATCCAAGAAGTCCAGTTAGAGTAGAAGATTCACAGGTTTGAAAGTTCATCAGACTCTACTGCACGGAAGTTTGGAACAGGTCTGCAAAGTTATCATGGTGACAACAATGTTATCTTTCATCGTGATGATTGCCAGATAAACAGTAGAAATACAGAGTTTGTTTTACAAAGATATCTACCACACACGTGCACTTTCATGTATTTGACGGCAGGTAATGAGAATCCGGTTCAACTTGACGGCCCTGCATTGTTTCAGCCAAACCCGGAAATCATATGCGTTTACAACTAAACTGCAACAAAAAAATAGGTTTTGTGGGAAATGTATTGACCAGATTATGTTTCCTCTCAACATAATGAGGTTGTTGTTAATGTTGTTAATTTACGTGGTCATGCTGAGGCACTCACACCCTTTCGTTATGGTTATGGGGAGAGATTTTGACCCGGTTTAATATAGAACACATTCACAGTGACTTCAGATAAAATGTGTTTATTTACGTTTAACCAAAACCACAATCTTTTCCAAACCGTCACCAAAGAGCTTTTGTTGTCTGACCTCTGTGGGTGTGAAGTCCGATCTCGGGTGTGACAGTTGTGTGTGGCTGAACATTGCCTCTGAACACAATCCAGCCTGCGATTGCATTTCCTACAAAACATATTTGCTGTTGCAGTTCGGTTCTATATAAATGTAATTTCTAGGAGACAGGGTTGTTTTTCACACACCAGCGAAAATGGACACTGGCTCTCTGCAGCTGATTGCCAAATGTTAACCAATTTCAGGATGCTGTTCCATTTGGAGCCACTAATGGGTAGCTTTAAGTTCCCTTTTATTTCAACCAACAGAACTAACAATAGTGACAATAAATTAAAGAGCCATTCTATTCTAAGAAGGTATCACTTCACAACATCAGCTGACGCCATCTAGATTTTCCACTGAAACTGAGTCTGTACTATCGCTGTGTTTGACGACAACACATCCACTAATATATATTGCAGGTATGACATTTCCTGTACATCAGACGCAGTGGTGTTGTCCCTGAATATTAGTTTATATCTTTGGCATTTAAGCCAAGACGCTCAGCAGTTTACAATGAATGCTACAATAGAATGAGCTGCAATTGCTGCACCACTGACATTGTTCACTTTGAGGTTCAAAGCTTTAGTGCCATTTGCAGATATGTGGGAATGTGAGTGACAACATGGTCGCTATAAAAACAGACCAGTCTCAGCAGTAAGTCAGCAGTCTGTAATGGTTGTGCCCACAGATCAATATGGGATGAAATTTCCATGACAGTTGGGTGCTGCAGTGTGTGATCGTCAGAAAAACCACCAGTGTGGACACGTCAGATGACAGCATTCCCCGGTTGCTGCTGCTGCTGCTGCTCATTGTGGTACTGGTCCGCATTTAACAACCCTTAGCAAAGTACGCTTCACTCTGCATGTCAACCCCCCCCACCCCGAGGAGAAACGCATATTTCCATAGCTCACCACTGGTGCCATCAATGAGACAAGCACGCCAACGGGAGCAATATGTGGGGCACAGCGAGATCACTCAGAGCGCTGTCTGCTGCTGTGTGTGTGTGTGTGTGTGTGTGTGTGTGTGTGTGTGTGTGTGTGTGTGTTCATGTGTGCTCATGCCTATATGAAACAATGGAGTGGAGGCATGGGTTTGTGGGTCAGGACAAACATACAGTGGATGAACGCTACAGACTGATGGCCAACATGCTATGACCTCTCTAGGACACACGCATAAGCTTGTGTGTTTGTCTGTGTGTGTGTGTGTGTGTGTGTGTGTGTTTGTGTGTGTGTGTGAGATTGAGCTGCCTAAGGATGCCCAAAGGTCACTGTACAAACACTAAAGCTGCAAGATTAAGAACATACATTAGCCAAACGCACACACTAATACGTATGCATATAAATCTGACATCTGGAAGCATGCGAAACAATGTACAAATGTAAAAGCAACAGCTGGATTAATCTGTATCCTGCTTAATAACAGGGTTCATGACCGGAATGACCTTATAAATGTGTGCGTGTGCGTGTGTGTGCGTACTTAAATCGAGCATGCAAGAGAAAGAGAGAAGTTGAAAGAAATAAAGTGAGAGATGATGGTAAAGACAAAAATAAAATGGAAAGAAAGGAAAATAACCTCCCCAGAGAAAGGAGAGAAAGCAAACAAGAGCAAAACTGTGATACTCATCTTCTCTTCTGCTTCTGCCCTCCATATTCTCTCTCTCTCCCTCTCCCTCTCTCTCTCTTTTCAGTCACACTCTCTCATATACACACTCAAAGAACAAATATCAAGCATGAGCCTCCCTCTCTTCCCTCGCCTGCTCTCCAGGAGTCATAAAACTCACATTTAAAAATGCATGGGCTCCATAAGCTGCCAGGCCTATCTATTAACTGTGTTATAGTGTAGCTGGCTATAGCTGCTGACGGCAGCCAGGGAATGCTGCTTTCCATTAGGGGAGAGGGAGAGAGGGAGAGAGAAGAGGAGCAGGAGGAGGAGGAAAGGGGATGAGGGATGAGGGGAAAGACAGAATTTACTCATTTTTCTTTCTCCCATGGCACTGCAATCTGATGCCTGGGTGTTTGGGTATGTGTGAGAGGGGGGAGGCAGTGACTTCAACATGTAAGCCTGCATAAGTATAAATGTGTATATGTGTCTATGTGCAAGGTTTGTGCGTGTGTGTGTGTGTGTGTGTGTGTGTGTGTGTGTGTGTGTGTGTGTGTGTGTGTGTGTATGTGTGTGCCTGTGGCTGAGGCGAAAAGTAATTGTTTCGACTGTTTCTGGGAGATTTTCCCCAGAGTCCTCAGGCGCTCACCAGATGACTATTGATTGGTTAATTGATTGATTGGCATCTGGCCGACAGTGAGTCAACAACATCATCACTCTTCATGTGGGCCCCGGCACCCCATTCAACCCCACCCCTCCACTCTCTGCCAGGCTTGCTTATCATGGTGCTTTACAACATTCAAATAGCGAGTAATTCAAGAAGCAGCTGCATTTCTCACAAACTCCTCAATAATAATCCACTTTCAGGACCTTAAATAATGTTTTATAGTGATAGGTGTACGTGCTTTTTAACTTCACTCTCTGCTACTATTTTCTAATTGAAATTTTTTTTTTTTTTTTTATCTCCCTCTTTTCCACAAAGGCCACCTGCCAGTTTGTGCTCGCTTCCACTTTGGTCATTGGAAAAAATGGAATAAGGAAAAACAGAACAGTGGGACTTCGATAGAAACTAAAAATAAAATGTGACTATTAAGCATGACTGTATCTGACTGTTCTCATTTAACTGTGCAACCCTCCTCACCTAAGCGTCCTTGAGCAAGACACTGAACATCAACCTGCACTTGATAAGAGCATCTGCTTAATGTCTTTGAATTAAAATGTAAAAGAGGTTGCGATGGCTCGGGTGAGACTCCAACATGCCAGTGTGCATTTCTTCTTCATGGTATTTTTTTCCCTCTCCTCAGCCCCACCTCACTGTGCAAGTACGAGTCAAACACAGACTATGAAAACGAATGAGCTCGCACCTAAAGCAGCGGTGACACTTAGCAACGCAGCTCCTGTCCCTTTAATGGACCATATAGACAATATCGGAGGTATTTCAATTAACAGACAATGGGATGACATGAAATACTGATATATAGGAAGGGTTGAGAGACGTGTGAGAATGAGGCGGTAACAGCGGCACCTATCCCTTGAGTGGACCAATCGTAGACAATAGGAGTTAATAGGAAATGTAAAATTATGATGTAGGCTCCGTCTAAAGGGGTGAGTGACACCTGGGAGTGAAGCTGTTACATCTTAATGCACTGCTGCCAACAGGATGAAACAGCTCCGCATATAGGGGGTGGAAACCATCTGAAGGTCGCTAATAGCAGCCGCTGTCAGTCTCACATTAACCTTGAGAACAGCCAGGGGACTGCGTTAGCCCTGTTGACCTCTCTTTTTCACACACACACACACGCGCACACAACCCCCATTATGTCCACATGTATGACTGAAGGGTGACTATGAGTGTGTGTGTGTGTGTGTGTCTATCCCTCTTCCTGTGTCTTTTAAGCACCATCAGTAGGATTAAATCAGTCCATCACAGGCTGCTGTAACACCATACAGGCTGTCTGGGCGGGAGTGAAATCACCTAAACCTTTCTGGTTGCCCCCAGGGTTAGGGTCCACGCAGACCAGTAATAGCACTCCCTAAGCTAATTTTGTGTACACAGATGTGCATACACGTGTACAAATGTGCTCTTTGGCTCGGGGCGGAACAACTGCCACACAACGAGTCACATTTGTGCGTGTTTATGTGAGTTTGACAAAAGAGGCAGCTAAACAGACAAATCTACAAAAGCATAAGTAAAAAATCTGCAGTGACTTTATCTTCCCAACTTTTCTATTCAGTTCAGTTCACACTGTTCATTTATATATTGAGCAACCTCCAACAACATTCTGCTACTCGTATCTACGGTAAAAATATACACAGCAAACTCATTCCTTGTAGTACAAACTGCAAAAATGCAAAACAAACGGTATCAATATCAACCTTGACATTTTGGAAACAGAGCAAGAAGCATAACTCCAGTGAAAGCTGGTTGTGTTTTTCTGTTTGGCCTGACTGACAACCAAGGATCGTGTGTTGAGGGATGGCTAGGTGGGGCGCTGCCCACATGTTTTCAGTCAGCTTTCACTGGCAGGAGGAGAGACAGAACATGGAGGATAAAGTGAGAGAGGCTTATAGAAAGGCAGAGATTGAGCAGGAAAACAAAGAAGCTTCTTTTTTTTTTTTTTTTTAATGAAATTGTTGCGATGGCTCCCTGGGAATGAGTGAGTGCATGATCAAACACACATTGACCTAATTTTGTGCCACCCATCGCCGTGAAGCAGAGGGAAGAGAGATCCAAGAAGATCAACACTGGAGAGAATGCGCTGAAATCCAGGAGGCCAACACTTTACGTTTTCCATGAAGGAGGCGTCCAACACGGTGCTCCCTTTGAAATCATTTCAAGTATTCCCTTGAAATAAAGAATGAAATTGACATGAAATAATCAATGGCCTCACGTGGAGAGCAAACTAAAATACTGTGAGCGGTTCTGCAGCGTGTGAAAGGCAGTTTCATCAGTCACATATGGACAGCTCCGGTGCTGAACTGAAGCTAGTAAGCGCAGCAGATGTGAGCACAAACACAAAAACAGTGATAATGAGATTTTTCTGTCTTTTTGATTTTTTCTTTCTTTAAAATGCTAGATTATCACTTGAATGTAAACATATGTCTTTTTTTTCTTTCTTTTTAAGGCATTTGCTGAAATGACTAATGTTGTTGTTGTTTTTCTGGCTTCTGTCTTTCAAACTGCCAGGCCTGCGTCTCCGCTGAACCTGTACGCCTTCACCAACCGCTTAGGTCCATGGCTTGAGCTAATTGCCAACCCCTGTCGTCTACTTTCCCATCTGACTGTCCTCACAAACACTGGACCTATGACGGTGCAGAAAGCTTTTAAAGGGCTAACATTTGTGCTTGAGTGGCCAGAACATTGTGTGCAGCACTGCCTGTGCCCGTCGCTGTTTCCAGTCCACTCGCAGCGCTGCTGTGCTACTGCGACTGGACTGGAGGGATATTTATAGAAAGCTGTTGACAATATCACATCCCCAAACGGGTGTAATCGTATTATGCTGGAGGTGCTAAAAGCCTTGAGATGGGAAAGAACGTCACTGGAGGAAACAGACTGAGGCACACAAGCACCGTTCCCAGTGAGTCTCGGGAGCAAGAAGCTTAGAAGCAGAGTGGGAGGAGTAGATAAAGAGAGACGTACATACAAACTCAGCATGCGAGGAGAAAAGAGTCAGAGAAGGAAGAAAGAATCACAAGGAGGTGGGTTTCTGACAAGTCGAGAGATGACAAGGAAGGGTGAGATGCAAATGAAGGTGTTGGTTCAGAGCGTGAGGTTTGCTGTTGGGGGATGGGGGGTGTGGCTCAGGTTGGAGACTCGATCGTTTTGACGGTGTTCGGTATCGGCAGCTCTGAAGGTTCAAGCCGGCCACGGCGATGATAGATGAAAGACTGAACTTTAATCAGAATGGCGCCTGGAGCATTTTCAGGGAGGTAAACAGGTTAATCAGTCAAGCCCTCCTTCCATCCTCCCTCTCATTCTCCCCTACTCTTTCCTCAGCACATGACCACTTCTGACACTGGCACGCCATTCGTCTCTTTCCCATCAGCACCTCGCCCTGCTCCTTCTCCCTCCTCCACCATACACCCTTCATTTTTCCCCTACCCTGCTTCAGATCTCTGCAACCAGTGAGAGAGGGAAAATAGTCAAACCCCCCCCCCCGGAGCTCATACCATCAGGCATATCCCACTATCATATGAAGGGGAACCTGAACATCAAAGCCCTCCGTCAGCCCGTTTAATATCTCACAGCATCATCCACCATATAACTATGAGGTGGGAGGAGAGCATTCAGCAAATGGAGGCTATTCATATGCTCTTGGTTTCTTGCGTTATTGCCCCTCCACTAGCCTGTATCATGGGAGGAAGATAATCTATGATCACTCCATATCTTTAAAAAACCTTCAAACAAACTGTGCTGAAATCAAAATCCAGTGAGGCAAAGGCAGGAGAGAAAATAGTAGAGGGAGCAGCCAAGCATTATCCATTGTTCCCGCTGCCCCAAGGGTTTATTTATTAAAATGGCCCTGTCTTACTGCCTCTCCAAGAAACCGCCAGGCATACTGGCCTGCATAAAAACTTGTGCAACATGCTGAACAGAGCCAAATTACTGCACGCCTGACCACCGGACATTTTAAACAAGCTGCAACTGTAAAAAGGAAACCAGGAACTAAGAATTCCCACGAGTTTACGGCCCAAGCCACATTCCATGTTTCTGTCATCCATCTCGTACATACAAACTTCTCTCTCTCTCTCTCTCTCTCTCTCTCTCTCTCTCTCCACAAGAAAAATAAACAATCAACTCTAACAAACCACTTTGGCCAGCCGAGTGTGAACCTTACAAAGCCTTAACAGCTCCTGTGGAAAGAGGCCACGTCCAATCTGAAATTACCCACACCACACTGCATTTAGGCAGTTGTTGGGACTCCGGAGGCAAGATTATATTTTGTTGTCTGGGATTTCAACCACAGACTTTTGGTGAGCAATCAACAAGGGCCGCCTCTCGCCAAGATAAACTTCACAGGCCGTTGCCACTCATTTGCCGGCTCGGCTGCTCAGCTCTGCCTCATTGTTGCTGTTGAGCATCAAAGTGGTCGCTTCGCTAGTTTTGAAGTGCAGATTAGGTTTGAAATAAATGCTCGTCTTGTTCACATTTGTCCAGGATATTGCAAAAGGACACTGGTTGTGCAATACGAGTTAGGAAACACATTTTACAGGAGGCCTTGAAGGGGAACAGAGGAGGGAATGCTTATTTGGGGACCGTGTACACACTTAATGCTGGGAACTCTCCGACTGCATTTGTGTTATTACCTCCTCCTACCCACCTCCGCTTTTGTTATAGAAAGAATTCAGGATGTTCCCCAGTTTAATGATGTGAGCATCCGTGCTGTGGTTTGAACTATATACACCAGCATCTCAGAGGGAGAAAAATGTTAATGAAGCTATTAATGATAGATCAGTGCATAACTCAAGGTGGCAGTGAGAGAGGAGGAGGACAAGTCGGCAGCGTCGTCTTTAAAAAAAAAAACAAAAAAAAAAAAAACACACACACCACGAGAAGAGAGCTGTGTGGGAGTTAAGAGAAAAGGGGACTGAAAAGTGCCGGAAGACAGTCGTTCTGTTGTTGGGGAATGGGAGCTGGATAGCTGGCTATACACACCCACACACACATATGCACACAGGGAAATGTGCGACTGCACAGATGAGCCAAAATGCATGTGTTCATGTACGCACATCCACACACAAACATAGAAAGTACATGCATACACACACACACACACACACACACACACGATAAGATGAAGTCCTGGAGGGCCAGAAGCCTCATGCGAGTTTATGCCGTCAGATCCATTCTCAGGGGGATTTTATAACAGTCAGAATATCAAATGCTTCACACAGTACCGTCATCTTCTATAACCACTGGGTTGGTGCTGCCCACCCCCCACACTGCTCCAAAAGCTACCTCTTGTTTTTCCCCAAAGCCACTCTCTACTTACCTGCATTCAGTACTCCGAATGTTTTTTTTTTTGTCTGTTTTCATCTCTCTTTAGGGAGCAGTGGTCAGAGGAAGTTGGCGATTCAGTAAGAACGCTGATTTGCTCATGCAAGACTTATGAAATCTCAGTTTCCTGTGCTTCATATGAACTCACATCCACCCACACAGGCAGAAATCTGTGCTGATTTTATCATGACATCTTTGCTGCAGACCACTCTTTGCTGTCGTGCTTCTTCACAGCTCAGCATAAAGATCTTGTGATACAACGTCTTCCCCCTGCCCATTTTAAGTTTGAAAAGTTTGTGTTTCTGGAAGCAGCACTTTTTTCTCTGATGCCATGGAAACTATCACTGTCTATCACCCTTTTATTTATTCAAAGTGATCTGTTGTTACAGGAACAGAAAGCAGCAATGCTTTTATTTATAACAAACCAAACTTCAAACCTCAGTCTGCAAAATAACTATAACTAAACTCGGATTTGCTTGGTATAAATTTACTGGAACTTCCAATATTATAAAACATTCTGAAAGATACATGGAATAATTCAAAGTTTGCCAGTGGGACAAGGTGCTGAACACCAACATGCATTCGCCATATCCTGAAAAGTGTGCTGGAAATCTCCACGGCCGAATAATGCATGGCAAACGGAGCCTGTCAAGAGTGGCAGTCCAGCTGAAAGTGATTTGGTGGGATGAAGAGAAAAAGCAGGGGAGACGGACGGAGGGAGGGAGAGTGAGAGAGGTAAAAGGAGACAGTCATCAGCCCTGTTGTCCCATCTCTCTGTCAGTTGAGATGAATTTGTCCTGACAACACAGGAGTGACTCAGACAACACCTCCTGAACCATCTGCACATAAACACACACATACACCTCCTACAGACATGGCCGAGAGAGAGGAGGAGGAAGGGAGCAAATGAGGGTCTGAGTAAAGACAAATAACCAACTCAGTGGAGTTAAACAGGGACAGAAACTGACTCAGGAGTGCCTGAGAAAAACTAGAGAAGAGTGAAAAGAGGGGAAAAAGGGAGAGATGAAGAGGCAAGAGGGCATAAACAATGCTGGGGCAAAATGAGGAACAACTTGATAGAAAGAATTTAAAAATGGATAAAGAAAAGAAAGAGGGGAGGAAAGAGAGAGGACGTGATGGAGAGAGAGAGATAGAGAGGAAGACACACCTTGTCAAAAAGATAGAGTGAGCAGAGGAGAAAATGAACCGGAAGACAGAAGCCGAGAGAGGCATGCAGAGAATGAATGAAGATCGAAAGCGGGAGGGGAAGATGAGAGGAGGCCTTATTTTCTTCCATCTCAATTTGCACAAAACTTTCATTACCACCAATTTGGGCCCGGAGCCGTAGGCTGGACCATTAGGCGAGCCCAGCATCAATCAGCCTAATCTCCCTCCCAGGCCGCTAAATTACAGCGCCCAGTTGCTTATTAAAATTTGTCGCCCGTCTCCCAACACCCGGCACTGCTGGAGATTAGACATGGGCCCCCAGACAAATCTGTTCCAGAGGAGAAGAAAAAGAGGAGGAGAAGGAGAGAGAGGAGAGGAGAGAAGGGGGAGGGAAAAGGAAGGGAAGGAAGGATGTACAGGGACAGTAGGAGGGGAAAAGAGAGAAATGCTCTTGCTGGGACAGAGCGGATCAGAGTGGGTTTGATTTATACACTCCTGTAGATCTGGCCTGCACACACACACACACACGCACGCACGCACGCACGCACGCACGCACGCACGCACGCACGCACGCACGCACGCCTGTCTCATGTTTAAGATTAATTAG
>NW_019522685.1:350650-353809 GCF_002814215.2 Seriola lalandi dorsalis | reverse complement strand
TGCTCTTGCTGGGACAGAGCGGATCAGAGTGGGTTTGATTTATACACTCCTGTAGATCTGGCCTGCACACACACACACACACACACACACACACACACACACCAACACACCCTTACCTTTTCTGTATTTCAACCTCTCTTCACACACTCATACAACCCAATACATCCCATATACACTCACCGCCACATGCCCACACGCAACCCCCCCTCCCCCTCCCCAATGCAGTTTTCCATTCCTGTCAGCACTCCCAACACACACACACACACTCACACGCTTGTGTAGAGAATGTGGGGTTTGCGACGCCTCCCATTGCACACTCAATCAAACCGGCGGCCAGATAAGACGCATGATGAATGGTGTAATTGAAGGCGGCGGCAGGGTAATGCTGCATCGCTCTGGGTTTCGGGGGGAAGAGAAGAAGAGTGGCGAGTGGGTGATTAGCCTGTAGGATTTATTGTTATTGCCTGTCTTATTAAAAAATACTAAGACTGTCTGCCTCGCCTACTGTAGCACACCTCCAGCGACAGAGCACATAGGGCCCTGCACTCCTGGATGGATGAGCAGGGGGTGTGATTGCGCTCATATCACAGAAATCCGGCTCAGCTGAGCGTGTGGGTTGCGAGGGAAGAAAATCAAAATGCGGTAATGCTATACATACCCATGAAAAGAAAACCCCACATTAATTCACAACCAGGAGATCCCCCCCCCCTTCACCTCCTCTCTGGAAGGAGGGGTGCCACTTGTCTTTGCTCACTTCAAGCATCAAAAGCAATTCAGACGGAGAGAGAAACAGAGAGAGAGAGTAGATAGAGTGACGGGATGAGGGGGGAGGTGTTGTGGGTCAGTGGGTAAAGGAGGGAAAAGAGGCAATTCGACTTCAGGCTGCTGTGCACTCAACAGATCAAACACTCTCCTTTCACATATCAGAAACTAGCAAAGGTCCTTGACAGGAGTGAGCTAAACAGTGTCCTTAACAGCCACACTGATACCACTCGCGCCCTGACAACACACACAGCTGTCCATCTGCTGAGAAGAGCATGTGCAGAGGGATTTCTCCTCCGACTGTCCACACCATCTGATGACCCTAATTTGCAGCGGTTTACTGTTCGCTGGGGCCTAATCTGTCTAAATGGATCATGACTTGTGGCACATGAGGAGATCATTTCAATTAGTGAGACTCAGGATGTTGTTGCTTTTCTTAATAGATACTCACACATTCTTAAGCACACAGATTTTGGAGAAACAATAATCGTCGGAATGAGGGGGGAAAATAAAATCGGTGGTAATTTTGTTTAAGTCCCGCTTCTGTTGTCTAGACAAAGATAACCAGTGTCCTGCATGTACCATGCGGCAAAAACAGCATACTGTACAGTAATGGGTAATGGTGCTGAAATGATTGCTTGATTAACTGAGAAAATAAATCTGAAGACATTACTTTTGGCTCTGGGAAATTGTGACGGGTATTTTTCATTACTAAATAAAGTGTTTAAGTAATGAGCTAACTAAATTGTATTGCAGCAATGGCAGCGTCTCTCTGCTCAGCCCACAGTGAGACAAAGAGCCGAAACTTAAAAACACATTAACCGAGAATTTATACAGCCCATGTGAGCGTGCACATAGGCGTCACATACATGTGTATTACGACTAGCAAAGAAAAACAAAGCAGTAAAACCACACACAAATCCCAGAATTCAGTCACTGCAGACACATACACACACACACACACACACACACACACACACACTGCGTCTGTTGCACACACCCTTCAACCGAACCAGTGAAAGTACAGCAACTGTGAGTAGTGTGGTTCAGAGCGTGTCCACTGTCAACACATACTGACATGGTAACCAGCGCAGGGGAAACCACACATGTACACAGTGTGGTCTCAGACAAAGCCCTTTCAGCTGCTATAAATAGAAGAGAAACATAGCAGTTGCTTTGTCTGGAAGTTTAATTAGCACAGCATCTAGAGTATTCAAAGATAGAAGCGTTGGCAGTGGCGAGGAGACGTGAGCCAAAATGCTCCAGCCTGGCCGTGCTTTATGATATATAAATCTCAGTGTATCACATTTTTACGGCTGTTGCAGGGTGTGTGTATGATTTATAAAATGAGTTCGGCTCAGGATCTACTGCTGCATATAGAAAGTGTGTCTACCTCTGTCGGTCGCCAGCAGCCCTGTGTGCTGCTGTTCAGACTGATTGAGTGGTGTGCTGCTCGGCCAACTGGGCTTCCGGCTGGTGGACTGCCCGCATCGATTGCTCGGACGAGCCCTTCTTCTGGCACACGGACAGAACAAATAGAGAGAGAGATTGAGAGAGGAGGAGAGTGGAAATGAACGGTGTAAAAATAGAGAGCAAAGAGGAAAAGGTGAGGAAGTAGAGAGAGAGAGAGAGAGAGAGAGAGAGAGAGGGGAAAGGAGGGGGGGAGAAAACAGAAAAACATTAGCTTAAATGAAAGTTTATTAGCTGTATCAGTCAGTCAGTGGGTGGGGTGGGGGGTTTTTGCCCCAGGCACTCCATCCTTCCTCTCTATCTATTTCCCCCCTTCACCCACTCCTTCTGCTTGTGTGTGTGTGTGTGTGTGTGTGTGTTTGTGTGTGTGTGTGTGTGTGTGTGTGTGTTTGTAAGGGGAGGGGTTTGGAGGGGGGAAGGCATGACGGGAAAACATTAGGTTGTTGGCGAGTCGCCTGTACACCAGCCAGTAATTGGCTTGGGTAATGGTCATGTCCAGACAAATGGTGTAGGCCCTAACCGTGTTACGAGCAACCAACTGCTCCGCCTGTACTCACAGTATAAGAGCCAGCGCTGCTCGGATACCAAACGGCTGCCGTATGTGTATGTGTTTGCGTGCAAGACTTACAAAAACATGTGATTTACTGGGACACAACATAACTTTTTTTTCTTTTCTTTCCCACCTCACAACTAATGTGTCCTGCATGGCCTGTACGTGTGATTCATGACTTGCTTGCGTCCTGTGTGGGAGACTGGGCTGTGATAAGGAGGAAAAAAATGGCAGCACGAGCCCCGCTCACCTCGAGGGACAAACCGACATCTGCCGCCGTCCTCCAAACAAGTGACAGATATGAGAAAGAAAGAAAGAAAGGAAGAAAGAAAGAAAGAAAGAAAGAAAGAAAGAAAGAAAGAAAGAAAGAAAAAAAG
>NW_019522685.1:342697-350630 GCF_002814215.2 Seriola lalandi dorsalis | reverse complement strand
GAGGGAGGGAGGGGGGGTGACAAGAGAGAGGGAGTAAGAGGATAAGTTCCATTTTTCATCCGTCCCTCCCTCTGCTCTGCATCACTTCGCCTTCTGTCTGACGGCAAGCTGAGCCACTAATGTCCATTGTGTCTGGATGGGCTGCAAACGCACGCGCTTGTGATTGTGTGTGTGTGTGTGCGTGCACGTGTGCGTATTTGTCTGTCCCTCTGCTGATGTCATATGAGCGAGAATGAGACGTATATGCACCTACAGCAGACATGCAAGCTAAATAACATGCATGCTGAGTGGGTGTGTTTTGTGTTGTTGTGTGCGTGTGTGTGTGTGTGTGTGTGTGTGTGTGTGTGTGTGTGTGTGTGTGTGTGTGTGTTGTGGCAGCCCCTCAGCCATCCAGCTATCATCTCCCGCCAGACAGGCCCCACCAAGCCGACCCAGCTGGATAATGAGATCCATTATGATTTACGTGCCAAGAGGACAGCCAGACAGAACAAAGACATGTATACACACACACACACACACACACACATTCTGCTGGGTGTACATGTGAGTGTGTGTGTGTGTGTGTGTGTGTGTGTGTGTGTGAGCGTGCATGGGCTCTCTATCTCTTACTGTATGTGCTGATGTGTGCTGCCACTGTTTCATATTTCAGTTTTTTTCCAGTTTGTGTGTGTGTGCGTGTGTGTGTGTTAGCTATGTTAATTGCCTGTAGGGCATCCTGCAGTGGGTCCTCTTTCTGTTTGTAACTCAAGAGCTCAGACCATCTCTCTCTCTCTCTCTCTCTCTATCTCCATCTTTCTCTCTCACTCACACACTTTCTTTCGTTGCTCCTCTGCCTCTATCCTGAAAAGCAAACTCACTGAAACATTGAGATTCCCAAGCACAGCAACCTCTCTCTCTCTCTCTCTCTCTCTCTCTCTCTCTCTCCCCCTCTCTCTCTCTGCCCCTCTCTCTCTCTCTGCCCCAGGGCCTTGCAGGCAGAAAGCAAAAGGTGAAGATTACAGTTTGTGCTGCATCAAAAAAAGGAGACCACACAACCTCACTCTGATTGATCAGTACCTCTGCAGCACGCTGGAGCTAGCCAGGGTTTTGTTCCAAGGTATTTCTGTGTGTGCGTGTGTGCGTGTGTGTGTGTGTGTGCGCTTGTGTGCGTGTGTGCACTGGAGTTTGTTAGTGGAGAGCTGAAGTACCTGTCAAACACATTTGGAAAAGGATGAGCCTATTGCTTCATTGCACTTTTTGGGAGCGGGGGTGGGGATGGTGTGTCAGCTGAGAGGAGGAGTGGATCACTCACGACAGTTCAGGGCAGGTAGGAGCTGTGGGTGCCAGGTTCACTTTTATAACAACCAATGACGGTATAGTCATGGCTGGTGCATTCACTGTTGTATGCTCGGAGCAACTTTCTTACAAAGGACACTATACAGACATTTGAATTATCATTTGAAGCAGGGGGATTGTGTTACAGCACATAGCAAAAGAAAGAAGTAAAATAGGTCCCAATGTCAGTAATAAGGATTGATTTATAAAGGCAGGACGTCTGTTTTTCTGTGTTTTTATATTTCAGTTATTTTTCTGTGTCCATTCAGTCATTCAGACTACCACTCTTCACGCCAATGAACACTTCCTCTTCTGAAAAGAAAAAGAAAAGAAAAAGAAACTGCTTCTGCACTTGTCTGACCAAAAGTCTGAACTCTCAAGACATCGTAATGATAAAAGAGAGAAAAGCATCAAATCCTCACATGATAGAGGCTGATATTTGTGTTTGGTTTGGCTGGACTGCGTCTGTTTGGCCATTTTCATTCTGCCTTGTGTCAGCTGGTTTCAGCCATTTATCTGTAATCTTCTCTCCTACTCTCTGTGCTCACAAGCAGCATTTTAACACAGCCAGATTCCCAATAAAGCTCTTCTCATTTACATGTTTCTGTTTCCGTTGTTGGACAATGGAATAAGTATGAAATAGTGAGTGAAATGCGACCTATTAAGACTTTGCGTTAACAGTCAAATCCTTGCCATTTCCAATAAAAAACGACAACTGTGCTGTGATTTTGTCTATATTTACTTGTAAAATCAGCAGTCTCAGTGAAAGTTTGAGGCTTCATTCAGTTGTCAAGCAGTCCAGCGTAGAGAGGCGTGCCATGCGCTCACGTGGCAATACTACTCGCTTCTGCAGAAAGCAGCAAAGGTTTGTCCAAAAAGTTGCAAGATTTGTAATTTTTTTCTATTAAAATAAGTTGCAAACGGGGCTGAAAAGTCGGTAAATCTAGCCAAGTGCCAAGTTAACAACACTGCCAAATCATTTTGAAGGAGCAGCGACCAATGGGGAAACTCCAACACTGGACTGGCCGACTAATGGTGCAGCCTTATCACTCAGTCAGTCAGTCAGCACCATTATCGATTACAGGACAGGCCCTGCTGTTGCAGACCAGCCAAAAAATGGTTTAATTCTCTGTCAATCACACTCATCGATTGATCTACTGACTGTTTCAGCCCAACAGACATATTTATATATGTTACATGTTTATAATGATTATCGTGGGTAAACTACGGTAAAGAAAACAAAAGAAACTGCCGTTGTCAAATGGATCCACACAGGCAAAAACACAACTGAACACGCAATCCACTTTCATAAAATGGATTGCATAAAATAAAATTAATCTCACACACACACACACACACACACACACAGACACACACACACAGAGCAGCCCTGCCCACTCTCCCTTGAGTGCAGGACACAGAAAACAATGACGGGATTCTCTGCTGTTCCTGCTTTATGAGGTATTCAAGTGACGCCAGCTCAATTAGAGGCCTAAATGCCAAGATCCAGACTGGGGAGAGATGAGCAGAGATTAAAAGAGGAGCACACAGAGAGAGGGACGATGAGGACACTAGGCAGAGGCTGGAAGGAGGAGAGGAGAAGACAAGTGGGCCGTAATGAAGAAATGGGGAGTACAGACTATACATAGAGCCCCTACAGGAAACAACCAGGACTATCGTGACCTCTTTGATCCGCCTGCCACTGCTCTGCCTTTGTATACACACGAATGCACACATACACAAACACATAAACACATACACAATCCCCTGTGGTATGTATTTCCATCATCAAATGTGATCAGCGCTATTATCCTCGAGCCAACATTCACTCAACTGTGATAAAACCTGTGGGTAACACACACACACACACACACACACACACACACACACTTTTCTACAACTGAATACTGAACCCTTTCGACCACAACGCGCACAGTGAGCACTGTGTGACCAGCCTACATAGCAGAGACAGATCTGACATGCCTGGTTAAATTAAAAGGTCAAATAAATTAAATAAACATCAAAGGGAATGAGCCTTCAACGGTGCAGCGGCTCAGAGGCTGAGCTCTAGGGGGTTGTCTCCAAGGAAATGAGGAGCACCAGAATAATGTATTATTTAATCTAAAGGATAATTTCAGTTTATTACAACTTGGGTCTTATTTTTTATAGTTTCGGCTGCCATTTCTATTGGTAATAATAACATCGCGCTGCTCACCAAGTTAATTGTTGAGATCTGGGAACGCGGCCACATCGCTAAAAAGAAATCAGACAGAAACACAAGCAGTCGTGTGATTATACGGCTTTAAAACAAAACTCTAGATTAACCAAACTTATTTGGATGATAAAACAAAGGCAAATAGTAAAATTAATTTCCAGACTGTCTTTTACAAACACCCACTAAAGCTTTGGCTTCTTTACAACCATTGTCTGACTGCTTGTTTCTTGCACCCGCCGACTTTGTTGTAGCAAACGCTGCCGTGTTCTTACATATCCACAGCTACTTTGGCGAGTACAGTCGTATTGTAGCAGATAGAAAAGATGAGCAGAGCTATGAAAATACCTTGTTGTAATAAATAGAAACGATCCTTTTTTCTATAGTAATGAGAGTTGGCACAAACAAGATATTTTGGAGAAGATGGAGGTCCCTTGAAGAGAATATTAACAAACGAGACCTTTGGCCTGATCATCCATTACATTCAAGCTCTAGCCAAATGAGTTAACATAGTTAGCACCAGGTAAATCTCTCTGTATTTCACAGTTTTAAATCTGGTCTCTGTGGCGAAACTTTAACGCTGGCGCATCGGTAGCAACTACAGCGACGGAGTGGGCTACAGCAACCCGGCGTATGGCGGAGTGAATGACGGAAAAACCTCAGGAAGCGTCCGAGAGAAGTAACTGATGCTCCAGATAAGAAAGAAACCCATTGATTACAGTCTAAAGAAGAAATCGGTTTGACTTTTTCCTCGTTGGAAACTACAGTGTTGTAGTTGTGTAATTATTCTCACTGCCAGTGGGGGGAGACAAAAGTTCCACGCTACAGGTTTAAATGTTTCTGCTCTCGAATCCTTGGAGAAAAAAAAAAACGTTTGGGATCGCCTAGTCAGGCAAAACTTATACACACAAACACATTCAAGATGACTATCGTAATTGGTTTTTTTTTTATTAAATGTCACAGTGACATACTGTAATACAGCACATTGAATTCCATTTGATGGCATTCAGTGAAGGGTCTGTTTGCAGTTTGGGTGGGCCCTGCTGTAACTGAACCCCGTACCCTGCAGATATTATCACCATTCTCTTTGCATTTACAGACAAATTTTTGTGGTTGCAATAAAATTCCCGTCACTGTCGGATAAGTGTCCATGTTCTTCATGGTTAGCCACTCTCAGAACTATTTTGACTTCTAACTTGGTATGTATGTAGTCTGAGTGGGAGCTGAACACATAACCCCACTGTTGTGGTGTGCACCACGCTCCATCCAACTTGGCAATCAGCACCAGCGTCAGAACCCAAAACACATGCTGTAACCAAAATAATCCCCTCTAATTGAGCACCAACAAAACAACACTGTGCCTCAGATCTTGAGCTGACAAAAACCTAACGTCAATATTTCTCCAACAAACCAAACTCGGGTGAGCGCCCCCTCTCCGCATCTCAATCCGCCTTAACAAAACAGCTCTTCGCTCACTGTGGTGCCAACCCTAATCACTTCCCTCAGCACCAGGTGGTTCTCATTGACTGGGGCCCAGCTCCTCCACTCAGCAGGACACTTCGCCAGAGGAAATTGGCTCGACTGCACGCATTTATTGCTCATGAGCTCTATCGAACAGAGTCATGCGGGCCCTCCAACACCGGCATTGGCCTTTGTTCAGGCTCTTTGAGCGGCTGGGCTCGCTGTACGGAAACAGCTGCTGCAGCGTGCACTGCACCGTCCAAAGAAACAATTAGAAACACCCTTTTCCTATTACTCCCCACCATTAACCACCATTGTATGGAATTAGTAGCAGTCCGTGGAATAAGTGGATTCTAATTCATGCCCCCTTTTCACGGGCCGCGACTGCTGCAGTGGCTTTCCTCCGCTAATGAAGAGGATGAAAGAGAAGTGTTAATCAAACTGAGCATCTCATCTGAAGTAATAAGGAGCGGAGAAGAGGCCTTGGAGTGCCTCCCTAGTGATGTTTGTATGTATGTGAGCATATGCGCACGTGTGTGTGTGTGTGTGTGTGTGTGTGTGTGTGTGTGTAAGGGGAAATGAATTTGTATGCATCTGTTGTGCTATTCTGTTACTGATTGTCAGTTAAACAAAAAATAAGTATAAAAGGAATTCAGGAAATAGTGTGTGTGTGTCTGGGCCTTGTTTCTAATTGCTTAGTCTCTGACTGTAAGGATGAACGCCCCTCTAAGGGCCAATCCCTTTCTGCTAGCAGCCTTTCATCCCTCCCAGGCTCCCTCTTCTTGGACCACAGTGCTAACCAGCAGGGTCTGATTAGATTTAAATGTCAAGAGAGATAGGACAATACAGTTATCTTCCAAATTATGGCCCATTAAAGGGCCTAAGCAGTGTGCCTCCCTCCTCAACTAACTAATCACCAACCAGATTCATCATCTCACAGACTGGGGCATAATTTGGGGGGCTGTGGTTTCCCTTAGCTTCTCCCTTTCTGAGGATGTGTGCATGTGTGTGTGTGTGTGTGTGTGCATGTGTGTGTGTGTGTATCACACCATGTGCAAGGGCATCCAGGAGTGGCTGTAATGTGTGATCAGTGTGTGTGCATGCTGTGTGTGTGTCACTCCGGAGGGAGCTGTTTCATCGCCGCAGGCCAGTGCCCCATTAAAGAGATAGGAGCGAGGGAGAGAGACAGTGTGCGAGAGGGAGAGATAGGAGAGTGGCTCCTCATTTAGACAGCAGGAGTGGCAGGCTGTGTTCCACCTGCCGCCAACCAACAGACAGACAGACAGTGGGACGAGGACTTGGGAGGCCCCCTCCCCCATCTGCCTCCTCCTAATTCACCTGCTGTCCTCAGGGTGTGATAGGGAGCCTCACGCCAAAATAATGGAGCCTCCGTCTTCTGGTCTGTTATTCTACATCACTTTTTTACTTTTCTTCTGCTCCTGTCCCACATTTCATCCTTCGTTTTTACTTCCTTCTATCCAATCTCCATTATTTTCTTTAATTCATTCTTCCTCTATAAGGAACCCTATTGCTGATCTAGCATGTATTACAAGTTTCATCCCATCATAGAGACGGAGGGGGGGGGGCGGGGTGGGTGCCTTATGGAGGAATGAGGAAACTGGAAAGATAGGATTCATATCTCAAGGTGGTTTCCTTCATATCCTCATCTCTCTTGGCTGCTTCGCCCCTTTCCACATCTCCATTTCCTGCCCTGCCCTCCTCTCAGTATTCATCTTCTATTCTTCTTCACCATGTTAGATCATCTCCCCTCCGTGCTGTTTTTCATATTTCCCCCCTCTTCTCCCCTATTTCACCTGATCCTTTGTCTGTTCTTTAATCTCCCCCTCTACTACACCCCCCCCCCCCCCTTTTATCTATCTATTCGACCCCCACACTCCTACATCATGGAGCCACTTATATTGGGGTCTGACTTCATACCTCCGGTGGCGATTTATGCACAGGAGCCTGGGCGATGTGCATTAAGGCCTCCGCCGTACAGTAACGCATTATGGATCACACTATATATAACTGCTTCGCCGTTCTGTAAAAGCTTTTCATTACATAGAGACATCATTCGATCAATATAAGCCCTGCGCCAAAATCTAATTACCAAAATGTCCAGTGCAAAAAAAGGAATTGTATGTATTTGGCTGGTTAGGGAAGTACAGGCAGCCATTGTTTTGACCAAAGAGGTTTCGAGAGCATGCTTACCAAAATAAATAGCCCATTTTGAGTACAAAGCACAAGAGCTAATGGAGATGCGGGGAGCATGAGATGGAAATAATGGAGGACTCAATGAGGAGGAGGAGGAGAGGAACTTGCATAAAAGAGGAAGGAACATACTCAAGGTTTAAACACTCTCTGGATGATACGCAAACACTGTGGTATATTGTCCTGCTCTGAGCAACTCTATACACACACCAATGTACAAGTAGATGCACAAACATACATTATGTTGCCACTGGGCCCCAGCTGAAGCACCATGGGAGCCACTGGTCTAAGGCAGGCACACAGCAGACCTTGATATGGGCTGCTGCTGTAGGAAGACTGGAGAGAAAAACTAGAAAGAAAGGGGGAGTGAGAAGGACTGAGAGAGAGAGAGAGAGAATAGGAGGAGTCCAGGGTGTCATTTCTCTCTCTGTCAGCTCCCTGCCTCCCCCATCCTCTTTCCCTCCCCCATCACCCCCTGAGATGTGGATGCTTCGTGGGGACAATTACCGACTGACACTTCATCATGGGCTGCGCGACAGGCGCTGACGGCCCTCGTCCAAACAAATGATGCTGGGGTCGAGGTTGCGGGCCTGCCTTCGAGTCTGCCTGCCTGTAGCCCCGCCGCATGGCCCTGCACTGCATTAGCAAGCCACACACACACACACACACACACACACACACACACATTCTGCTGGGTGTACATGTGAGTGTGTGTGTGTGTGTGTGTGCTGTCTC
>NW_019522685.1:341342-342677 GCF_002814215.2 Seriola lalandi dorsalis | reverse complement strand
AGGGATGGGGGGGTGGGGCGGGGGTAAAAATGAAGGTGCAGGAGAGAAAAAATACTGAGCAGGAACCATACGTCATGTTGGAAAGGCCCTTGAGAACGCTTTCAATCTTTCCGTCAATATTCGGTGTGCGAGCCTGTATATGCCATCATTAAAAAGGGGACGTTTCGCTGTTTATTTATCATAAGGACGCACGGCTGACAGCTTCCTGTAAACAAGTCGTGTGTTTATATATGTGCGTGAGCATGTGTGTGTACGTACACTCCCCACAGCTTTCGTAACGCACACACCCAAACGCAGGGTCTCTCTGTCCTTTATCTATTAAAATGGATGGCTGCTCAGTAATGTGAGGGAACAAGTGATGGTGTTGGCCGGTATGCTTTCTGATAATGGCTGTTGGGGCTCTCATCACTGTATACAAAAGACTGAGGTTGTTTAACACTGGAGGGAAAATGCTTTTTCAACGCCGACTGGTGACAAGTGAAGAGGACTTAATGCACGAGGTGAGTGAGAACAAATGAGGCGACGTTCAGTTTTTAAAGATGTTCTCCATCCTTAGTCTCCTCCGAGATAACAAATGCATGAACAGTGAATGCTCAAAATGTGACCTTGCAGCAAAAGGGTCAATAGAGAAAATCGCTAGGATCTACGTAATAAAATTATAATACGGTTATAAGCACTTGGACGTAACTATTTTACCTCCCAGAATGCAGAAAAAACAACTCTCTACTATTGCCACCTGCATTCGAGCACTACATCTACACTAGACTGCGTTGTGTGTCCGTCCACCGACTCTGCGGCCATCATCAGCACCACACATCGGTCAGCCTGCTCACAGATAAGCTAAAGCTAAACAACTGTTGGCCAACAGCTGGGTCCAGTCAGATATCAGCACACATAACTTATCAGAGAAAAATGAATCTCTGGTATTTATGAGGAGTAAAGGCAGAAGGTAGATCCTCTGTTACTACTTGTTTTAGCTGTATATTGGGAAATCATTACAAATGGACGTCTCTCCTCGTTGTGGAGGAGGTTCGTCCATGTCAAGCTGGTCAAGTGAGAGCAGGTGAGTGCGTTTGCATGCGTTTGTGTATGTGAATCCATGCCGGCCGACCCACAGAGAAAGACAAATGGCTGTAGCAGGGGGGCCGTGCTTGACATTTCGGTTTCATGTGGTAATGGACGTTGACCTGTTGGGGTCAGGCCTGCCAGCGAGGCAGCAGAGGGGCCCATCCCTGTAACTAGACACTAGCAAAACAGTGGTGGACACGCACGCACACGCACACACACACACACACACACACACACACACACACACACACACACACACACACACAC
>NW_019522685.1:340488-341322 GCF_002814215.2 Seriola lalandi dorsalis | reverse complement strand
ACCCCCCCCCCCCCCCCCCAACATTCACTAGCAAAACCATCAACGCACTCCTTTGCCTGGGGTTGAGAGCTGCTAAGTTTACATTCAAAAAGTGGGTCAAATTGCTAATAGTCAAAAAAAAGGGGGCAGCATATAGTTTTTAAGTAGAAACCATAAAAAGAAATTCATGTGGAGGACCTGCTGGTGGCAGTCCCTAAGCTGTGAGCCTGAACCTGCAGATTAATAAATGCTGCCTGTGATCTCAGCCCAGGGAGGCCGACGAACAACAATAGAGACAGACATCAAACGCTTGACTAACACTTAAAACAACACTTGGCAAAAAAGCGTGCCAGTCTCTGAACAGCGTCATCAATGTGCATGTAGGATGAAGAGGAGGAGAGAGAAAGACAGACGGAGAAGAAAGAGAGACCGAGACAGCATAAACAATGAAACATTTATCAAAGCCAGGAGTACGGCATCTTCCGCGCTGCACGGGCAGACTGCTAATGCAGGTGGCATTGTTGTTGTGCGGATCCTGAGCTGCCACGGCTGGCAGACGATGAGCTGCTGTGCTGCAGGTTTGTGAAAACTTGCAAACAACCTGTTCCCTCTTGGCACTACACTTTGTGGATGCCCTCTGCTATCCCCAAGGAACTCAGTTTGCATTTTTCTCTTTTCTCATTGTTATGCGATTTTCTCCTGCTCTGCATTTATTATCTTTTCATTCATACACCCAATGTTTCCCCTATTGGCAGTCCCCCTTGATAAATGTGTTTATGGCATCCCTCACGTCTACAAATGCCTGCACAAGCCGCTGTCTGAGATAAATAAAAGGAGAGCCGGGGAGGGATGGGG
>NW_019522685.1:339889-340468 GCF_002814215.2 Seriola lalandi dorsalis | reverse complement strand
CACACACACACACACACACACACACACACACACACACACACACACACACACACACACACACACACATAATCACTCACTCACTCAGTAGAGAGGAAGACAGAGGGGCATCAGACATCCCACAGGTTGGACCACATAGGAGGGGTGTCATTATAGAGAAGAGACAGATGTGTCTGGTATGTGGTTTTGAGTGTCAGGATCAGCAGGTACTGGCAAAATTATAGCCAGGCCGTGTGTGTGTGCATATATTTCTGCATTCCTGTTTACATTTTCCATATCTGTCCATGTGCACATCAGTTTCTACAACCTTGGCGGGCAGCCTCACTATAGAACAGGCGAAGCAGAACAGTGGTAGCTGCTGTTGTTAAGAGAGTGCCCTGTGTTCACCCACAACTCAGCAACAGGAGGCTACTTTATATACTGTTTGTGACAGCTTTGTGGTAATAATGGAGCCTGGGCCTCTGCTAGTGCAAGTGGCATGCTCAGTCAAGTGAGACTTTGCCTAAGAGAACGCACATACACGCACACACGCACACACACACACACACACACACACACACACACACACACACACACACACAC
>NW_019522685.1:294185-339217 GCF_002814215.2 Seriola lalandi dorsalis | reverse complement strand
AGTGAGTAAATAACTCATAGTCCAAAATGGGAAAAGGCTTAAATGTCCGGTGACAAGGAACACGGACAGACAGAGGCAGCTGAGCCTTCAGTTTTGCTTCTAGGGAAAGTGGAACATGAATTATTAAGAGGCGCTCAGTCTAATAAAGTGAAGATGAGACTCTCAGCTCCGTTCTCATCAGAGCAGACAACCACACTTGTTTGGACTACGCAGCTCAGGCCCCACAGCAGGTTACAGTGTCAACAAGAGGCATGTCACCTATACCACCGCTCTGAGTGCTACTCTGGGTGTCTAGGAAAAATCTGTAGTGCAGGGCTGTGTGTTGATTTTAGGATTCACTGCGCTACATTGTCTTTCCCCTGTCCACACCACGCTCAGTGACAATGGCAATCATGCATTTAATGGACTTTAATGGAGTCCTGATCAAAGAGAAAAAGAGGACAAAACACATTTTCTGTCAGCTGGTCTTTACTCATCAGCAGGGCGTCAGCTGACTCACTGCGAGTTTATTGCATGGAGCTGGAGCGTGAGAAAGTTGTTTTATTTTTTTTTCATGTTTTTATTCGGTGTGAGTATTGCACCGAGGAAAGGAACTTAAGCAATGACTATGGAATAGCCCATACTTCATGCGCACAGTTAGACCTGCTGCAGATTCAGCCCCCTTTCTCTTAGAGGAAGAACCCACCCACCTCAGTCCCAGTTCACAGCGAGTCCCAATCACCCTTCCTATTGTGAAAAGTCCCCAGTGCATTTTCTCATCAGCCTTGTGAAATCATGCCAATCTGTGTCAAACATTCAGGGATTTGAACTACAGGGGACCGTTTTTCTGTATTGTTTTCTCCCTCCCACTGGTGTATAAGTATAACTCACCAGCAGTATGTGAATATTGAAGATTACACTCTGCTCTGACATGCACATTGTCTTCAATGATGTCGCAGGTTGAGCTGTGCATCTCACTAAGCCTGGAGGTGACAGAGTCACCAGTCTGACCAGTACTTCTCTCTTAGGACTCCCTACTGTCCAAATCCAGACGAGTGATGGGACAGGATGGAGGTGATGGAGAATTTTTTTTTTTTTTGCCTGTATTGCAATGTAGCTCCAGGGCTACAGTCACTGCTTGGCTGCCCTTTGCCTGCCTCCTCTTCCGGCTGTCCACATGCCACTGCTAATCCCTCATAGACCCAGAGGAAGGCTTTGGGATCATCTCATGTGTGAGCTGGGAAAGACAGAAAGCTGGCAGGCACATATTGTCTGGGTGAGACGCAGCAGATGACTGTAACAGACTCGTCTGAAGAGCTCCATCCTTCCTCTGGGTGTGCACAATTTTACAAAGTGCTGGTGGTGTTGCTGTTGGATGGTGACCTTGCTGACCAGCTAGACTCCTGGATGTCTCTGCCTCAAAACCAACACTCAATCCCTGCTTACTTTGGCCCACAAATTGCAGGTTGGGTGGTAGCACTGTTCTTTTAACAGAAAGCAGGCCACTGTGAGTGAAAAATATTAATGTTTAAAAGAGCCAACTGACAAAAGTTCATTTTTTGTTTTTGATAACTTACTAGCAATAAATTCTGTGTTACGGTTAGACACTGATGCCACAGAATGTCATATCATTTGATTCCGCGTTCAACCATAATTATGAGCAAACAAGCGGGAAAAACTGCCAATGCATGAAAAGAACCACAGACATACTGTTTCAACAAACAGTTGGCAAATTGGCTGCAAATGCGACACCACTGGCACTAATACAATCAATTCAGCTAATTCTATAGGAGCTGTATATTGTTTGTTTGTATCTGATTTCACTTGTTCCCAAATCGCTCCAAATATGTAAACGCAGCATGCGTTGGGGCTGAGCAATTAACAGAAAAAAAGTATCAAAACCAGCGTTTACAACCTCTCACCGACGTAATCTTGCTGATGTCGCTTAATTTGGTTAATGCGTTGATGAAAATTAATACTACCTCGTGTTCAGTCCCGACTACCAGAGTGTAGTGAATGCATCATAGATAGCGACAAAAGGTATCAGCACCAATTTGTGTAATCGCTTGGAACACAAGAGCGCCATAGCAACCGCTCAGTGATCGCAATCGAGGTAGAAGTTTGACAGAATCGTGATTTTGATTTGAAGTCATATGTGTGAACACTTCTAACGCGAAATAAGCTTTCCTGGTTTTCATTGTGACATTGTGCAAACAAACACTTAACAAACTCATGCCGTGTCAAGGCTTTCATCAGTGTGGCAACATCTCGGATGGATGAGTTATACACTCACAACATGTCTTCACTGAGAGATAACAGGACCCCTCAGGTTATTGTGTTCTAAGGGACAATTCACCATTTACAGTCTCTGCCCGGAGTGCATTCAACATTCTGGTCTATATGGTCTCATGGTTACATGAAGAGGTTCGCCACTGAATTGAAGGAGAGTGCAGTAGGTGGGTTCAGTAATTGTTATTAGCCAATATACCTTATGGGTAATAATTCCTGAGAAGACATGTTTACCTGAGGCGGCAAGTACAGCCAATTAGAGCATGTCAGCGCTGCATACAAACATAAATGCACCCACACACACAAACACAGAAGTGTACAGCAATAAAGTATGACACGAGTGTCAACCCCTGCCATTATGAAGACAATGGACAATAAAGCTCTCAGTTCAGTCACAGTAATAATATGCTCCTTTATCATTCAATAAGGCAGTTCTCTCTCAGGAGCCTGCAGGCAAACAACAATGCTTAGGTGCTGAAATGTCTCTTTGCTACATTAAAATCAGTAAATATGTGCAATTCCACAGTGTGAGAGGTGAAACTGAGTCTAAGCAGAAGGATAACTTCACACTTTAAAGAACACACAGGGGCTAGCATGGTGCAACTACATTTTAGTTACCCACAAACGTATAAAAAAAAAGGCCACACCCTGAACATGTTATACACAACTCCAACGTCCTTCCTCTTTTTCCTTTTGCTGCACATTTTTTCAGTGCAGGAAGGGGCCTATCGTATATCACTGTACATAATACATCAGCGACTATTGCCGTTAATTTATTCTCTGTTCCCCATTTTTTTTTTTCTCTCTCTCTCTCTCTCTCTCTCTCTCTCTCTCTCTCTCTCTCTCTCTCTCTCTCTCCTCAGGGGTCCCCAGTGGCTGTCCAGAGCACATGTGTTTTGGTTTACCTAGAGTGGAGTCCTATCTGAGCGCGGGCCGAGAGCAGACTGTGGGCTTTGTCTATGGCACCATTAATCAACTGTCCTTTAACAAAAACAGAAAACCAGATGAGAGACAAAGGGAAGAGACATGGGGGGTGGACCCTTATTTAGGTAGAAAGAAAAAAAAAGCCAAAGAGGGAAAGAATGAGGGAAGAGAGGAAAGGGAAAGAGAGAGAGAGACAGAAAGGGGGGATGCTTGACCCAGATCCAGGCCTTCAATAAATCAAGCAGCAACAATAACAAGCAAAGTTTTCATGTGGCTTGACTGATTAATCAGGCTTTTTTTTTTTTTTTTTTTTGACATGGGAAGCGAGGGAGTCTTTTCTTCTTTTTCTGTCTCGTCTCTTGTGGGAGTCTGCAGAGTGGCTGTGCAAGTCTTTTTTACGTTGGGTGTTTATGTCTTTATGCTGCAAGGTTTTAGACGCGGTGGTCTGCATCGTTCATGGTTTAATGAGAGTAGGGCCTTCGTTTTATGGTGCAACAGGACAATTTCACCGAAGGTCTGCGGCTACATTAATGGGGTACAGGAAGGTTGTCGGCGAGGTTCAGAGACACACATTCCTACACACACACACACACACACACAATGGTGTACAGACACGTACAAAGGCGCAGGCATGCAGACACAGGTTTCTTTTTTTAAAAGATAAACAAGCACTGTTTTACACACATGCACATACCACACACACACACACACACACACACACACACACACACACACACACACACACTACCCACACAGCAAGTCAAAGCCACAGGATGTGAAGCAGCCCTGTGAGACTCTTTGTGAGGTGCCGATCGATGGGCATTGAGTGTGGACAAGGAGGCCTCAGGATCGATAAGGGGCCATTACAGAGATGCGCCTACTGGGACCTGGGAGAGGAGGTGTAGGTGGGGTGGAGATGCATCTGAGCCCTTGATGCTGTCTTCTTTACCTCATTGGTGGGAGGGTGAGTGCCGGGATACACATGCACACAGCAGAGACGTGGACATGTACGTGCATTAGGAAGAGCCCTCCATAGTGGGTTAAATGAAGAACATTATGTTCTGTACATGCTCTTGTTCGCTCGCACACATGCGCACACACACACACACACCCACACACACACACACACAGGCTAATGGCATCCCAGGAGACCTGCTGCCACACCAGGAGTGCTCTTCCTCGTCTCCTTCTCTCAATCGCCCTTTTTCAGTGTCCTCATCTACAGTCTTCCTGTGGGGGGAAGATTGTTTCTGTCTCCCCAACTCACTTTTGGTGCCATCTTCTCCTATATTTCCTCCTCCCCTTGCCTTCCTCCTGTGCATTGCAGTGTCACCAGAGCTGCCTGTGCTGTGCTCTATCAGTGGAACAGCTTGATCCTAAGGCTTTCTGTCACCCCCTTCTCCTCCCTCCACCTCTCTGCTGTTCACAGAGAGAGCACTCACTGTTCTATTCTCCCTCTCTCTCTCTCTCTGTCACACACACACACACACACACACACATACATACACACAGTTTGGGAAAACGACAGCATTGTTACTTCCACAGAATGTCTGGCGGTGACATAATCCCCCACCATTTCCTGTTTTACATGTTCTTAAGGCGTTTGCAATTATTTTGCATAAAGGTTTACTCATGGTCCAATTCAATTACATAGCTGAAATGACTTGTGGGAAAGCACTCAGATGACGTAGGTGTAATGTATTTAGTTTGGCTGGGTTACACAAATGTGTTAAGTTCACTTTAAAAAGCAAATCATTTAGGGATGCATTTACTCCATAAACGCTATATCAATGATATCCATAACCAAAAATGAATTCCCCAATTTGTGCACACAGATGAGGCAGACTGTGAGCTGGCTCTTGAATCCATCAACTCCAGAAAAAAAAGTGAAAAAGAGATTCACTACTCACATTTAATCCTCCTAGTAAGAACTGGAGGAGAAGGTTTCTCCTCCTTCTACTCGCCATCGCGCTCTTTTTTCGGCGTCCCATCTCCAACAGCACTGCCATTAGAGGAGGGTTGAGAATAGTGCACTGGGATGATGTTGTGGAGACTAAGGACTATTAAAAGTCAGGCAAATGTCTTTACCAGCGCTTATAAAATTGCACTGAGGTGCCATGTCGGCTCCTGCAAGTGCTGTCCAAAAAACCCTTCAGTGGCTGATCAAAAAGAAAGCGTGTGTGCACACAGACACACACAGACACACACACATATGCACATGCACACACAGTTTCTGGGCTCAGCCAACAGTCCCCATTGGTTTGGAAGGCCATAGCAGGCTATAACAACTACAGCCTGGCCGGCCTGTTAGTAGTGGGCCCTCTGTTTCAGCAATCTGGGTTCTCTTTGCCTTTGGACAGGGACCAGGTCAGGCTGCACAATACACCACTGTGTTTGTAGAGAGAGGGACAGAGAGAGAGAGAGAGAGAGAGAGAGAGAAAAGGAAAGAGAAAACTGCAGGCATGTGAGTCTGTGTACACACATGTGGACAAATAATATATGTGTGCAAGCCTGTATGTTTTGGTTGTGGGAATACTGAATATGTGTGTGTGTGTGAGCATGTGCATGTACATGTATTATGACTATTGGGCCCCCACCACACCCTCCTCTACACTGGTTTGCAAGGCCTCCCTCCCCAACCTCCATTGTTACATCATCATTGCTACAGTTTTTTTGCTACCTCAGCACAAACAACCATTTTGGGACCCCTGGCAGCAGTTTCTCTCCCCCAGGCAGCATCTGAATGTTGTTGTTGGAAACCTCCAAGAGGTCAGCGCACCAGGCTTAACACACATCACTGTCAGTCTGAAACAATACAGTGGAAAGCAAACGTGTCGGCCTGTGCAACTGTGACGACTACAGGGAAAACAGGCGGCAGACATAGACCGGGCCTGTGCCCCTTTAAAGAGCGCAGGCGGCACCTGTCCCTTTAAGATCTATTTCTCACAGCTTGCGGCTGCTGAGCTGAGCGGGCTAGCCTGAGCCAGGCTGCGCTGCGCTGTGCATGTATGGTAACAGGGGGGAACCGCGCCGCCCAGCCTGCCAGCCCACCACAGGGAATTTGTTTATGTTTCCTTGCTGCCAAGTTCCTGTCAGGAGGCGCCCCAAAGAGGAACTGCAGACTACTCAGTACTGTTAGCTACGCCCTCTCGCATAGAGTGGCTGGGGTTTTCTGCATACAGTATCGGATGGTGCTTTGTAGCAACACTCAAATCCAGGGAGGTCTCTTCATCAATTTCAGCACTCACACACACACACACACACACACACACACACATACACACACACACGCACACACACACACACAAACACACACACACTGTACCTCAAGCACCCACTCTGCTGCTCCAAAACCAGCTTTGGGAGCACTGAACAAGTTCTAACAGAAAGCTTAATTTATGACCCCAAAACAGATTAACACAAATTTACTCAAAACACAGTACATAAAAAAAGCACAAAGGCATTGTTTTATTAAAGCAACACTTTACGAGTGGCACTTTGTTATGTTGTGGATTATGGGTATTGTAAAAACTGAGCACCACCACATAAAAACACACTCAACAGGATTGGTAAACTCATGGGCATCAAGTCAAGCACAAGAGCTGAATCTCAATTATTCTGCCACTAACGCAAAAGAACAAAGCATTATGACTCCCGCTAACACACACACAAACATTTCCTCGAATCATGACAAAAATACAATCCACATCTGCCAGTGAAACAATGACTGCATCGCTGTCGCACAGTAATACAATGCTTCAGCCTGGCATTTACAGTACATGCCATTTCTTGCGTCATCCACTGCACATAAGCAGCTCCTCTGTCAAGCGAGGTCAGCAAGTGCATTAGTATCTTTCTCGAGTGCTGTGGACCCCCGGAAGTTTGTCTCTTCACAAAAAGGAAGGACAGGACAAAGGACATGTGACGTTTGTCTTCATACCACACTTGCGTGATGTCCAGTCGGTGTGTGTGGGAAATAGAAAGATGTACAAGATGTGTGAGTGAGTGGAGGAAGGAAAGGTCAAACAAGGCCAAACAAAGGGGCGTGGGACCCAGGATGGCGAGACAGAGGAAGAGATGAAGAGAAAAAAGGGGGAAGCACAAAAGATGGAAGCATGGATGGAAAGAAATTGGCTGGGGCTGGGGGAGGGGGGGGGGGGGAAAGCAAAAACAGGAAGCAATTTATGTCAGCTTGGATGGACAGCGCCCACTCCCTGTCACGTGCTGGCACATTTCACTGCTCTTTGACTGCACAGTCCGAAACTCACAACGAAAGGTAAACCAACGGCTGAGTGGATGAACACACACTGCTTTTGTTTGAATGAGATTCACGCTGTTGTGTCAAACTTCTCCATTTTTTCACTGTGGGTGGTGTGCTTAACCTAAATCAATTGAGCATCAGCACTTGCAGCGCACTTCTGCTTTTCTGCTGATGGTGAGGAAGTAAGGTGCCCCACAATGTCTTGCCATTTGAACGCCTTATAATAAATGAGCTCAGCAGCACAAAACACCAACTGAGCTCGAAGTGTAAACCACTTCAAGCTCAGTTTGTATTTCAACCATAGCTCTCCAGATTTGGAGGTTTGTGTAAATCTGATAAATCAAAATGGTTAATTAGAATGTGAGTGATGGAAAGCCCAACAACACAATCACATCAAACACAGTAAAATGAATGAAATGACAAAGGATATAGCAAAAATGCCTAAGGACCCAACGAAATTGGCACAGCCACATAAGGTAGGTAGTTTTAATCTAACATGGGGAAATCTACAAAAAAAGAGTGGGAAAGCTGCTGTGGAAGAAATGCTGATCGTTCAACTCAGTCCAGCTTCAACTGAGAATAAGAAGCGCCATTACCCAGGAACAACTGCGCTAAACAACATATTTGAATTCCACTGAAGTTTCCATGTGTGGAGTGGAGTCAGAAAAAAAACACAACACCGAAAAAAAAAACACAGGAGTCCAATTCTAGACAGAGGGAGAGGCAGCGGGCTCGGCAGCCACCACCGACCTACCGCACACTGAGTGTGAATCATTAAAGGCATGTGTTCCACATCAACTGCCGGGGCCGCTTCCCAACCCACTTATGAGACTGGATCTAAATTATGACGGGGAGGGGGGGGTTAAATACAGCTTTACTTGGAGATGAAAACCCAGAAACCTGCTAACTCAGAGACAGGGAGTGAGAGAAATTGGAAAATGACTGCATATGAGTACTCAATGTACCTTCCGCCAGTTCACAGAGTAAAAACAACAATGAGTAAATGAAGCAGCTAATGGAATAACTGCATGATTTCCAAAAAGTGTGATGTTTCATCATGAACAGATGAAGTGAGTAAGGTTTTGTGCCCTCTAAACAACGGAAAGGAAAGCTGCCCTACTTTAATTCCTACATGTCTTTTCTGGATGCCTTTGCCAATTTCGAACCTCACAGAAGCTAAGACAGCACAGTCGTATAATGTTCTCCAAGAAAACAAATCAGAGTGTGAGAAAAGACAAAAGAAGAGAGGGGAAATCAGAGCTGTACCCATATATGACCAAAATGCCAGCTTTAGTCTTGTCCATCAGGCCAGCCGTATGCCAGACTGGTTGCTAACAGGGGAGTGTCTGCCAGACCACTTGTCATGCCCAGTTACAACACACGGACGTCTTTTGGGGGTGTGAATATGTGTTTGTGCACAAAAAACACACACCCTCTCTGGTGTGGCCATCCAATGAAGGAGGCGATTTGTGGAGGGAGTCTGCATACTTCAGGGTATTGGCTGGGATCTTGGTACACATGCCATCCTATTTGCTTTTCCTTGAAGGCTGGTAGGGTGGGAGGTGTTCCTCCAGGGGAAAAGGATCGCCTTTCCCCTGGGGCCAGGAAGGGACAGGACAGGACAGGACAGGACAGGACAGGACAGGACAGGACAGGACAGGACAGGACAGGACAGGACAGGACGAGACATGACATGACATGGCAGGACAAGAAAGGGAAAACACAAGTTTGTACAGGCAGGATACGGCCAAACAGGACAGGACAGGACAAATTCTGCCTTCGTCCTGATTGGCTGAGAGCAAGTGACCACCCTTTTCAGCTCTTTTCTGTCAGTCATAATTGCAGCAACATTCTGGCAAAACAGCATGAAATGAAATGAAGGGAAACGTCAGAATAAAATGAATAGTACTATTCTTTCTGCTGCCACAGTGTCTTGCAGCTGATACAAGTAAGATGATCAGACCCAATAAATTAGTTTATATCCACTGAGTGATGGTCCAAGTTCCTCAAGCCAGTTTCTAATGATGAACGGCTGTTTTTGTTTGGTCTTTGTCACTTTAACATGACGGAGCAAATCTCCTAGCTGCACGCTCCAACTCTGATGCAACAGACCCAGGATTAGACTTGATCCTACCACTGGCGGCATGCAGGCCACAAGATACAGTAACTCCTCTAAAACATTACTGAGTGCAGAGCTGCGTATGTGTGTTTGAAAATGGCTCCACTGGTTTGAAAAGACATTCGGCTGAGCAGAAGCAGCGACCTTTACAAAGGCAGAGAAAAGCAGAAGATATGACGTGGGGAAAACACAGAACAAAAAGACACGAAATCATGAGCCACACATTGAATACGACCACAAACCCAACATGGCAGTCACATGATGAGGAACAATGCCATTGTATAGTGTGCAAGATGGTGTTTGGTACCCACAGAGACAAGTGTGGAGTGTGTAGAAGTCCAATTACACAGAGTTGACAGGAGCGACAAATTCGGGCTTACCCCAAAAACGTCAATCTCTCTGTCCTTGGCCAAGGAAATCTCCCCTTGAATCGATTGCAGCTCCTAAGCTCTAAGGAGAGAGGAAGAAAGAGAGAGAAAGATATTTGAAACCAAGAGCTTTGTGGTCCTTTATCCACGTGCTGCAGACTCAGTGACTCCCTAGTCTCTCTGGCACAGAACTGCTTCACTACACGAAAACTCTTACACTCTTTTTCCTTCCTTCGCTCTCATACTGCCTGTAATCTCCCCGCCCTTTTCCAATAGATTGGACTTTCTCACTCGCGACATTTGTGTCCGAGGCATCATGTGAAAACTGGAGTAAAACAGCGCTTTTGTGGTGTGTGAATTACCTAAGGCCCAGGCAGGCACAGTAGTGCTTATGGCCACAACTCAATTACAGCAATGTGAATCAGGTGGCGGCCTAGAAATCCCCTCAGCCTGATGCACAAATAGGGACACAGAGGCGCCTTCATTGCCAAGATGGAGACAAATATAAAGTGGCGCGTCATCTCTTCACAGAAGGACAGCTAGGCCAATGCCGTACAGATGAACGGCTGCCGCAGACATGGATCTGGTTTGGAACGAGTGTGTGTGTGTGTGTGAACAATGCCATTTTGTTTGTGTGTGATGATAAAACATCAGAAGTATTTACCAACATGTCTGGTTGCAAATCTGAATTGAAAGAGTCACATGACAATCGGGATCACTAATGAACACCACCTTTGTGCTGCACCGAGCATGGAAAATGTTTTGTGGGATTGTTTTTAACCAAAAACAACTGGATGACAATTACAGGATAGTGGTTTGCACATGTTAAAAGACACTTTGTTGGATTTCATGGATTCAACTGAAATGCCAAACTGCACAATCATGGTCAATAATATTTGAATAGAAAATTGGTTTGTGTCAAAAGCATTCGAAAGCAGTGGGTTTATCCTGTCTTCCTGAGGAGAAAACAGACCATCTCTTTTTATCTGGCTACAGGATCCATCCAGGTCCAATAAAATGTAGAACCAGGCCAGGCTTATTTCCAAAACCATGTTCAAGAAAAACCAATGACATTTAAAACTGTGGTCTGTTTGGGTTTATTTCACATCAATAGGCACTTGTCATAGTAAAAGAGCATTTCTGTACTTCAGTAAACAAAGAAAGCAGCAAGTTATGTCAGGACAGAGCAGGACAGCCATGTTAATGGTTGCTCTTTAGAAGGGTCATGATACCACCACAGAAAAAAAAATCCCCTCCCTCCAGGTCAAAGTGGCCTTGGTGCTGTTTTACTAGGAGCAAATGAATTTCACACTAATTTGTTATCACAAGCTCCCGAGGACAGTCAAGACTGCAGAGATATAAATATAGCATTCTTCAAAAACTAATTCATCTCACTTTGTTACAAAGACTAGTTTCCTTTTCCCATGTGACACACTTCCAAATGGCTGTTGTACAAACCTCAACTCAATATTCACACATAAAGTGTTAGCCAGATGAATGAAACGAGCTTTGTTAGAGTTTGTGTGGTAGCAAATGATGCTCACATGCCCTGGAGCTCACCTTCCTGCTAGTGGTTCACAGGCAGATCATTGTAATCCTACAGTTACCTTAACTCTAGAGCTATGCATTACAGATATATCATGTAAGACTTGTGTTGCCTAGTGCCACAAAATGCCATTAACGATAGGTTATGAACCAATATGTCATGAATATCTGCACCTCAATGCAATCAAATGCAAATGCCCTGCAAAAAATACAACCTCCTATATGATCTTGGTAATGAGATGATGTTTGTTACCCCAGCTGTCAATACTTGAATGTGCAAGACTCTGGCACTGTGCTGCTCCCTCTGGTATCCATTCCAACGTGACAATCAGTTGGCCCGTGCCCAGACCCTGAATGACTCCTCATCTCACTTCCTGTCTTATTACACGCCCTCACTTCCTGTTGTGAATGTGAATGGTGTGGTTTTACTAGTCCAAAAGACCAAGAGCAGCTTATTTTAGAGACAGAGCAGGTAGGATGAAATGAGGACAGAGTTTATGCACATGTACGTAAGTGTGTGTGTGTTTGTGTATGTGTGTGTGTGTGTGTGTGTGGCCATGCATGTGCGAGCCTGGAGTCTATACACTGATGAGAGTGGACAGGAGTAGCCTGGGGTAATCACGTCTTTATCTTTGCTGATGGGTGAAAGCAACTAACTGCAGACACTCACCTTTAACACACACACACACACACACACACACACACACACACACACACACACACACACACAAACACACACACAGAAAGAGAGAGAAAGGAGAAGAAGGGGCCCTCACAACTGCAGCTGTGCCAGAAAAGTCCATCTGCTTTTCAAATGGAACCCAATTTACCGCGCCTAGAAGGCCTCAATTGCTCAGGGACCAACAGCCTCACCAAGCCGAGGGCCTGAGAGGATAATGCAGCAGGGTCACCCCGATCCTCAGTGTATGGCCCAGCATTGGCACCTGGGTCTGGGATTTGGGTTGCTCGAGGTTTGATGGGTGGAGGTCCAAGGCTCAAGTGAAATCATTCATCGTCCCTGGGACATTCACTTCCTTGTTGTGACAGCGGTACCGCTCCACTGCTGCTCGGCACATATGTGTAAAAAAAAAAACTGATTGAGGGTACAACCAGCAGTCTCCACGTGCGTGGTTAACTTGGGAATGGCAGCCCTGCGGCGAGAGTCATGAGCTCACATTAAAACAGACACAATGTGTTGTTTTAACTCACTTGGTTGTATAAAATTCCATCGGCCACGTGTACACACATTCGCACACAAACACACACTTTCACACAATATAAACCCCTTTCCTTGAGGCTCTGGCTCTCAGCGGTGGAAACCCCCTTCAGTCACACATAGATCACATAACCTCTCTTGACATCGGAGGACAGCACTCCCAATGGAAAGATGCAGATTCACACACGCTGAGTGCCGGCCAAGGCTCCAGACTGCCATTGTCCTTCAGAGTCATCCAAACAAAACAATGAAGAGAGTCACGCAAGGCCCCCTGTGGAATGGTAAATAACCAGAGAGAGTGAGAGGAAGAGACAGAGAGAGATTCAGAGCGACAGAAACAGAGACTGAGAGGAAGTGAGACGCAGATTGAGAGAGACTAATCCACTGTGACAGTGAGATATGGAACACCAAGTGCAAAATACGATCATCTGGGGGCAGGTGAATTCCACTAATGTTCAATCATTCAGGAAGAATCTGACCCATGTACGGAGAGAGTGTAAATTATCTCACCTCAAGGTATAAAGAGTTATAGCTAGTATAACACATGGTGAAAAGACATCAATTCAACCTTCATTTTTATAACAATATTTTATGCTCTGTTGTAAAATTACAGCAGTTTGCATCTCACACGGCGCAGGAGACAAGAGTTCTCTTTATGAGTACAGTCATCTGGATGAGTGTTGCTCTCCTCAAAGCCAGAAGACAAGGTTCAAATCCCAACGATATCAAAGGCTCAGATTGTGGTGATGTTAATCATTCATTAGTGCTGAGTGACCCTTATTATAAAACCATCTTTGTTGTCATTATTCATCTGGCATAAAATGCTAGCCTGTTAATTCAGACTCAGGATGTTCACAATAGGCAGTCCACAAAGGGCTTGGAAGGCACAGTCCCCCTCCTGATTGGTCTTTCATATGCTAATGAGGGAACTGTTTTGGGTTTACTGGCCTGGTTGGAAATGATTTAGGGCGACACCGGTGCTCTGAGCCTTTATGTTTAGGCTGGCCGCGGGGGCTCATATATCACCCTGATCATTAATCAATTAGCGTCTCCTAGCCACCTGTCGGACACATCGGCGCACAAAACATTCCTGCCCTTGGGCAGTTGCTAGACGATGATCATCAGTAGCCCCCACTGCTACCTTCAAACCCCTAAACGCCCCACCCCCCTCCCTTTTATGGTAATACCCTGATGGATTACATAATCACACCCAAACACTGCCCGCGACGACAAGGGCTCCTCTCCCAGAGCAGCGGATCTGAGTGGAAACTGCCATGACAGGTTTTTTTTATTATGAGTCTCTCTCTCCCAAGTCAATTTAGCAGCAAGTTTTTTTTTAACATGCATTCACCCCTCCACTGTCAAAAAACAGAAAACAAAGGGCAGAGAGGAATTGATGCCGACCTTGAAGGGGAATCAATAAGCTGATGGCTATTCAAAAGTGCTGAATGCACACCAACGCTGCACCCGCCATTGTTTTTAAATGCGACCGCCTCCAGTGGAGCATTGATGGTTGTTTAGTATTGATGACGTGTCACAGTAGCCATATAAATGTAAGACGGAAAGGTCTCAACTATCAGGGTCTTAGTGACATTAGAGTTAGGAAAAGTGACTTTGTTTAGACTGGATGAACTTAATGCTGACTTGCAGTAAGCACGCTGCTGAAACAAACACACAGTGGCTTTCTGACTAACTGTTCATTCATCACACATTCAGCTTCAATAACAAACACCCAGCATCTAAGTTTCTGTTTTGGAAAAGTGAGCGAGAGACGGAGAGAGAGAGAGAGAGAGAGAGAGGTGAAAAAAAACATTGTGTTAAATTCTTCATGGTCTGCGTTGTTTGAAAACTCCATCAGGCTTTGTGATCTCATGAAGCCACTTGAGACACCGTGCGGTGGGACCGACGGCGATTGAAAAATTCCTCAAAAGATTTCCGTTTAACAACTGCCTTCTGCCCAACTGCCACAAACCCTGGTTTTTTTCTGGAGATTTGTATGTAAATTTGAACTCTTATGCAAAGGCCCTCACTGCCACTAGACAATCTCTTTTTCACAGCCTTGCATCCCTGACAATACCCAACTCCCACCTCCCTCCCATCCAGCCCCCAAAAACCCTTCACATTTTTCACACTTTTTTTGTTATTTGGAACTAATTCTTAAAAGCAGCTGAAGAGATAAGTGGCACTAAAATTAGAGCCTAATCCGCCAACCCTCAATGTGGGGACATGGAGAAAGTAGATTTGTCAAGCCTTGATTTAGCAGTATTCTTTCATTATAAAAGTAGCACTCTTCACGCAGCTTAGCAATACGAAATGGCTCAATCAGTCTCATGTGGAACATTTAAGTTGGAAGGAGGAAGAGGACGGAGTAATGGCCTATCTGTGAACCCAGAAAACTTAGCATCACGCTGATGCCATTATTGTGTTGCCAGCCTTATTATTCCTACCTGTGCTGCACTCTTCAACTCTGAGGGTTCTCCCATGAAAATAAAATTCGCCATCCATTTCTAAAGGCTCCAAACAGAAGAGCTGTTTCACTGGGGGATTGTAGGAAATCTGGGCCACTGTGTTGGGTGTGTAAAGTGTGTAACACTGGGCTGGGCACTGGAGACTGGGGAGTTTTTTTTTTTTTTTTTTTCTTTTTCGTCTTTTAAATCCAACCAGCTCAGGCAAAGCGCCAGCTACCGACATTATCAGGTGGATTTTCAAAAGAACAAAAGCTCCCCTTCGATTCTTTACACTGCCAGTGGAAAAAAAAAAGAAGCTGAACAGAAACCCCATCCAGCACAGATACTCAGTGTGTGTATGTGTTTGTGTGTGCGCGTACACATTTATACCTCCCTGTCCTTGGTATTTCAACCAAATTCATTTCTTTCAGAAGATTATTTCCCTGATAATCTCACACTTTCTTTTATTTACTTATCTCTTCAGTAAGGTCCTAAAAACTGGCTGCGATATTAGAAGTGCAAAGGTCAAATCTAAACTTGAGAACACAGAGAGGAAAGCATATCTGTTCTGCCTCACTGTATCTAATCACATTCACAACATAAATGTACTTCAGAGGCCACGAGGGAGAATACAAGATATTTTTAGAGAGATAAATCTAGAAGGGGAAAAAAAATCTCACACTTGACTGCAAACGAGTAAAGTGCATAGTTGTGTTGCCTGGTATCTGTTGGTGGACACGCAGTGTTGGAGAGGAAAACTATTGCCTGAGCAAGATAAAGGCTATCCACTGTGTACAGAGGCAGAGAGAAGACAGCGGGAAGGAGGAGGGTGATGGGCAACAGGGCAACGGCTTGACCCCTGTGGGTCAATAGGTGATTAGTAACATTTATCATACCTACGCAAGCTGCTAAATGAAAAGCCAGGCAGCTTCTCTCTGCAGAATTCAGCCACATTTCTATGTCAACGTCCAAAGGAAGGCCGGGCCCACTACTGGCAACCAGATGCCATGTGTTTATGACAGAGACAAATATTGGAATCCCTAAGTGGAAAAACATGCCATGCTGGCACACAGCAGCGGCAGCGAAACGTTACATCATTCTGACGATTTAATGAGCACAGCCTGGATCAGATCAGAAATTTAAATACCTGCCAATGCCAATATAAAAGCCTGTATTTCATGCTTCATGAGAGAGGGTAGAAAGTAAGTTTCACTCGATAGGAAAACAATGGTTGGAGGATGAAGGGGCTGCGGTTGTGGTTGAGGGGGAGGCAAGCAGCGCTGCCTAAGTCCTGCTGAAAGCCACGCAAGGTATCTGGACGCAGGGAATCCATGGAGCCACAGCTCAGCCGCACTGACATTCACATGGAGGAAATGACAAAGAAGCAATTGAGTGCAGGGACCAGATTTGGCACAGACTTATCAGAAAACACCCCACCCCCAGGGGACTGTCCGACAGTGGCTCTCTGAAGAAGCAGGGCAGCTCAGCATTGTTTTGGTGCTCTGGACAAGTGGACCGGAGTTGGAGTGGGTATCTTGGGCCAGAGGCCAACTCCGAATGAAAACACTCTGTTGTGCGGAGGGATAATTAGTACACACTCACGCAACAGACATCCATCAAAGCGATGGTGACAGTTAATTTCACCCATAAAACAAACATAGCCTTCTTGTTAGCCATTTCGTAACTTGTGCATGGGCAGAAAATATACAATGATGCCACTAGAAGTGAAATGCACAAACAAAACACAAATTAGAGATGGCATTCCATTTTCATAATCCACACCTCCAACGCACAGAGAAGATGAACAGTTTTCAGTTGCAAACACAAGCTTCCGAGTCCCTCGAGCAAATCGCTCAAAGCACTCGAGCGTTTGCACAGTCCAAATGCAGCGAGGAGTTATTTTCAGGCATTCATACAGGAGGCGTAGAGCTGCACTGAAATTAACTATGTAAACCCGCAGCCTTAGAGCTACCTTCTCACTTGAGACCAGTCAGGACAAAGCAAGTGAAACACAGAAAACCATACAAAGGGTGCTCATTATTGTTATTTGATATGGTGCGAGCATATGTTAACGCATCAAATTTAATAGATTTATGTGTAAAACTATTTTGCCCCGACTTCAACAACTTGACAGAGCTCACACGGCGCTCAGATGATGCACACCTGTTTTCACTTTGTCACTAAATAAGCAGAAGACCTGCAACAACCGTACAAGCTGAAAGAACAAATCATTATACAAACATCATATCATCACCGCTGTAATTGTGTTATTTGTTAGAACTGACTGATAAATATAACAGACTGAACAGCAAAACGCTGCGCTGAACACAATGATTTGACACTTCAGGCAAACCAGTGAAGTCGGGGAACAGAGCTGAATGAAAAGGCAAAGGAAGGAGCCTTTTCACATGTGCATAGGTGTGACATTGGGCAGAGCTCCAAATGCTCTGCAAACTGTTTTCTCTTCATTTTTCACATTCTTGCTGCCACCGCTGTCTGCATTCACTGCTGAACCACACCTGTCACCTCTGTGCCGTGAGTGATGGAGGAACAGTGAGAACAACAGAAATCGACATCATGGTCTGAATTTTTTCTTTTTTTTTCTACAGCTAAGTTTTTAAAGTTATAGTATGTAACTTTCACACACTGAAATGTCTATAAACAAATAGACCTATGTTATTTATATATATATATATATATATATATATTTTTTTTTTTTTTTTTTTTGAGTTGTCAACTAACATTATCCCAGATGTTTCCAGCAATTCTCAAACCTAGAGCAATATGTGATGTTAATCATGGTAACAGTACGCTTCATTTGGTAGCCTGTCAGTGATTTTAAATGTGCAGCTGCTTTATTCAGGGCTTTTACTGGTTATAATCACCAAGTCTGCTTGTTCTGGAGAGGAGGAAAGCTCTGCGGATAATTCAGCTCCAGGTAAAAACCTCCTGAACGACTTGACACTGAAGGAATCCCAACCAGGAGAAGCTTATGGCAATGGTAGTGAGGACATTCCCATGAAAAACTCCCATGACCCCACGCTACTTCACGACATCACCCAATGCTATCTTTTTTTTTAAGTTATTTTTTTGGGCAGGTTTGGCTTTTATTCATATATTATATAGAGAGAGAGGGAATGACATGCAGCAAAGGGCCATGGGTCAGACTTGAACCCATGGCTGCGGCGCTAAGGACTGAGCCTAAGTGGTACGCGCTCTACCAGTTGAGCCACCATAGCGCCCCACCCAATGCTATCTTTTGTCAGTCACAGTGGCACAGCTTATATTTTTTTGACACTAGGGGGAATATCTAATTTTCTGTTGGTTATGGATCCCACGTACCGATGAATACAGCGTTATACTATGACTGAAGTGTTGATGTAAATACAACATGCTTGTTAAAGCCGTACAGAAATCTTCTTGTATATGCCTTCAATGCCTTCCTGTCTATGGCTTCCTCTCTTATCTCTGTTAAGGAGGTTGGACAATGCAATCTTTGAGTCACATCCATATCACTCTTACAGTCCTTGAGGGTAGAAAAAAAATCCCTCTCTTGACACAGAAGGCCACTGTCTCCACAGGGACTTGACATGTAGCAGATACAGCACAAACCCCTCAAGACGAGTTTTCATTCCTTAATACTGTTGATTGTGTGGATCCTTTTCTTCTTCTTTTTTTTTCGCATTAACAACCACATCCTGTTGTGCTTGGGTTTCCCCCCCCCCCACTGGTTCTACATAATATCCACAAAGAAACTAATATTGGTAAATAAACTAGTTAATTTTAATGTCCGTAGCAATTTGAACAGGAAGAAAACCAGTAAAACATTAAATGGAATCACAGTTATCAGTACAGTTGTATTGATGTAGCATCATCTACTCTGTCTTTGATGTTTTGTTGCAATAAAAACCACAGCTTTTGGGAGTAGCAAACTTAAACTAGGTGTGTCTCAGAGTGATCTGCAAGATGAATATTGAGGCCATCAAGGCATTTTTTAACACATTAAATAAAGCTCAATCTCTTCCCGATCCTTTGTTTGTCATAATCCATTGCCGTCCTTTATACACGGGAATCTGTTCCTTAATGCACAGCATTGTCTTGCACATGAGTGAACTGCAAGGCAGCATGAACAAATAAACAATAGCCAGGAGAATCAATTAATGTCGCCTAACACACAGCCAGCATTAGCAAGCAATGGCACTTTTACCTCTATTTCAGTTCCAGTCTGCAGATGGAAACACCTCACCTCAGTATTTATTCTCTTCTCTCCAACAAGAGATACACACTTGTTTCTCCACAGATTCCAAAAAGCGATACGGATCCCAAACTATCGTAGGAAACTATCAGAGGAAAGCAGTCATGCAGGCTGTGTTTTCTTAATGCAAAGTGATTCAGCACATCTTATCTATCGTATTATGTAGGAAAGTACAAATATAGAATCAGATACCCGATATCAAATGACGTGGTGATGAACAGACGTGTAAATTCCACATGAGGACAAAACAAAAAAAAAAAATGCAAACTGACAATGGGCATGAAGTTGGGTATGCAGTGACTAAGAAAACTAGGGATGGTTGACGTGTACAAATGGGAGGTTCTGCAGAAATCACCCTGGAACAAGGAGCAGATCTCTGCAGAGAAGCCTCCTGGAACACAGTCAACACATTTCACACACGCAGAGCCTGGAAACAACACGCTTGGGGCTTCCACCTTCATTTAGATGAAAATGGACCTCCTCGAGAGGAAATAAAGCCATTTTTAACTCCCCCTCTCGCTACGAGTCGGCCTCCTGTAATGTGCCCAGTCAATGGACTGTGGGTCTATTCAACTGCAGGCAGCCCACAGCACAGCCATAAATAATGTAGGGCAGCTCACATGAAATCCTAATCACCATTGTGCTGTCACCCAACAGAGAAGATTGCTTGTTTAATTTACTGCGCCGCATCTGTCTCAGTTCTGGCCAATTTAGTTTCACAATTTCAATGGGCAAGTATTCCAGGTATTTATCAATATGCTTTTCACCCAATGCCATGAATCAACGAGAACGCAGTGTTCATGTATCTAAGTGTGTGTGTGTGTGTGTGTGTGCAAGTGTTTTGGATGATGGTGTATATCTTTGCCATGAAGAACAAACGAGAAAGCTGCAGTTTGTGAAACAACAAAGGCTGAGAAGAAGCCATCAACACTCAATAACCAGAGCTCATTATTGTCCATATACAACATACTTCATTACATTACTATTCCATTAGCATGCAGACATTTGCATATTCCAGTCACCTCTTTACAGAGGCTGTTGATCATAAATGGCAGCCATATGCTGCCTGGTGGGCCATATTACAGAATTATTACTGCGACACAAAAAGCCAAGAAAAATGGAAATTATGTTGACACAAAATGAGGTACAGAACCAATCAACAGATCCGCCATTATTGATAGTGTCTCACAGTCTCACTGACTGAAAGACTATCATTCATATCCACCGGTTTTGCTTTCCTGTTGGCAAACATCTATCGGCTCGTGTGCTGGGTGCATTTCTGACAGGCTTTCCTCACAAATACATGAACCGTACAGGCGGTGTATTTTCTGTGTATTAACCACAAACACAACAATTATTTCTGTGCCTTTCAAAAGGAACAAAATGCTGAAGATTAACTGGTGCTTTATAAACCCTCACAAAAGGTAAATGTAAATAGCTCGTAGTCGTCCTTTGCTGCACTGTTTTTGGGGAATTTTGGCTTGGCGTCCACTCCTCCAGCTGCAAACACAGGAATCCAGTCGTCGAACAGGCTCTGTACTGCAACCTTTCAGCATGACAGTGATTTGGTGCGATGGCTCTTCACTGTGTCTGGCTGCACTGTGATGACAGCCAGTGGAGACAGAATAAGTAGCAGTGGCTCACTAGCTACATGGACTTGGCGGGCACAAGCCAAGGCAGCAGAGCAGCGCGATAACGATGCTATGAGCTGAGTCACTTACAACCAGCTAGCTCATCGAGCTAGCAGCAGCAACCGTTGTATCATCTTTGTTCAGGACCATTATTTCTTCACCGTGGTGTTCACTTCACACTGATAAATGTGGCCGAGCAACTTGAGCTAATGTGCAGGCAGCTGCAACCACAGCAGCTGGGTAACACACTATCAACTGCCACATACGCCCACACAGGAGGCACAATAGAGGGGATTTGTTCCACTGAAATCAGTGTTAAGATGCTTTGGTTTTGTGTAGTGCTTGGAAAGTGGACATGGCCACCGCACAGGGGACTCGTGTGTAATGTTCCTTACCGCCGACTGGGAATAACACAGACCCTCTCAAGTGTCTTAATTAGGAAGATGAGATCTGGTATGATGAAGAGCACTCCAGCCCATAAGTAACCACTACAGCTTTGTAATCTGGCGTGGATTTCTTTGACAATGATTTAATCATCAAAAATTTTCCTTCTAAACCACAAAACATTCTCAGGTTGCTGTTTTTCCATTGTGAGTATTTTCTGCCTTTCTCTGCTTTTTATCATTGTGAACTGAACATATTTGCATTTTGAAACGTGGGTCAAACAAACCAACGCATTTGATGATGTCAGCTTGGAGGAGCCTAGGAAACTGGAATGGATATTTCCATTACTTTACTAAACAAATAATGAGATTAATTGTAGTCGTAGATATAATCTGGAGCCATCCTGGGTGACAAGTCCAATCTTTTTGTCTTGGATATTCTTTATCTGGCAGCACAGCAGTCTTTTTTATATATTCTATTGTCCAAGAATGGAAGGTTTTGTTATTCTTTACAAAAACAATGCCGTAACTGACTGCAGACACACACTTGGCTCAGAGTAGTACTGGTATTATCAAGGAACGCTTGAGGACAGATTGGCTCGTCAGACATCTGTATAAGTGACACTGGCTATCTGGCTAGGTGTCTGACTCATGGCAGCAGAGGGTTAACTTGGCAGCTCAGCTGTACAGCGCAGCTCTAAAAGGAATATTAACGGCATGTCCCCCAGTGCAGACTGAGAGAGAGCAACAGGAAAGGAGGACGGAGAGAAGAGGAGAGATGGAGAAAAGGCAAAGGGGTGGGTGTGCGAATCCAATTTCCAGTGACAGTGCGCTCAGGATCACTGTTTCAGTGAAAGAACATATCATCTGTCAAAGTTAATGGCAGTGTCCTGGGGAAAATGAAGGAAAATAGAATGGAGACCATTCATTAAGAAGGTGGGGGATGGGGGTGTGTCGAAGCCACCGGTCTGCTCCGCTGTCTCCCCGGGAAAATAAATATATACACAAGCCATTATTTGTGCATTTACGAGGTGGCAGTACAGCCACGATCAAGGGCTAGTTCTCATGCTACAGAGATAATATTAGCGCAGATGCCTGAGGAGGAATCTGTGGGATGGAGCACAGAGCTATCACTGGGAATGAAGAGGTCGTCCTGGCTGCCTGGTAGGACGGCTGGCAGGCTAGCTAACGGGCCCGGCCAGCCTGTCTCTCACTCAGAGCTGTGGATGTACTCAGTGGAAGCAATTGACACCATTGTTTTATGGAGAGGAGGGTGGAGGGGGATTAAGAACCAACAATAGGGCTCTTTCACTGAAAATGTCAGCCGTCACGCCGGGGGACTGTCCGACCGGGCAGAGACACTTTCATAAAAAGCCAAGGTACAAAATGAGTGTGGAAAATAGTATGAAACTCTGTGAAGAGGGCAATGAAATGCTATGCCATGGGCCAGAACGTTCACATGCCAAATGGTAGAAATGCAATCTCAAACATGGGACAACAGGCTATGGGAAACTTTACAACAGGATCATGTGAAACAGAGCAGAAACACAAGGCTTTGAATCTATTTTTGTTCTGTGTGATCTTGAAGATCTGTTTGTCTAAAAAAAATAAATAAAAAAAATAAAAAAAATAATGTGCAACAACTGCATATAAATATGTCAATAATTTCGAGGTCGACCAAAACAATCTGCGGTTTGAAACATCCCAAATCAATAACCAGGATAATAGGTTATATGGGTCTTTAGCTCAGCCTCATTAGGAAAAAAGGAGACAAACGTGGCCTGATTCTTCAGGCAAATTAACATAGTGAGAAACCTAAAATATCACAACCGATGATCCATTCTGGGACATTTTATTATGAGACTATAAACGGAGAGATATGAAGTTCTCTCTCTGAGTGCTTTGATAACCCCACTGGCCTTGGACCTCTTTGAAAATCTCACTCTGAAGGTTTGAGGTGAATATAAAGCGCAAGTTGAAGTGAGGTACCCTGCCGCTTTAAGGCTGGGATGAAACCAAGTTATTCTACCACTCTGACCTAATTGCTCTCTCGCTCTCTCGACATGAACACTGGGAGCTGTGCACTCTGACACGTAAAGATTATTTAATACCATCAAAGCCATAAAAAGAGGAATAAAAGGAGGCGGTGCGAAAGAGGGAGTGGGGTGGGGTGGGATGGAGGGGGTTACCCTCGCGTGGCTGGCAGGGCCGTGTGGGCCAGTTTGCTGTGTGGAGAAAGAGAATCAGTATGCAAAAGCAGGCCTGTCTAACTGCCGCCGGCCGACGTGAGTGGAGCTCCCACATCCTAACATCACAGCGCCTCCACTCCCCCTCCAAAAAAATCCCACTCGGCTTCGGCTACACTCTCCTGGTATCGGCTCCCACCCTTCTTCTCTCCTGCTTTTCCCACACTCGCCCCATTCCCTAAGGCAATGACTACGTCATTGGGCACCATGGCCAAACCACTGTAATATCCCAATTTATTCCTACTTATTCTGACAGAGTCAGGGCCTGTTTCATGTAGGTCAAGACTGGTTTTATTAGTGTAAAGCTACACTGCTCAGTTCCACTGGTCTTCATTTTTTAGGAGTAACTGTTTCTCTCTGAGGCCAAAGATGTTATTTGCTGACAAACTGAACGATTCTTGGCAACATCAGTAAACTGGTAAACCATAACATGACGAAAACACATCAAAACTAATTCTAAAACCCAGCCCATTGTTTTTATTCTTATTATGCAAGTGAAACTCTGCAGGGTGGTTTTCACTTGAAGTGTTTCTTATCCCAGAAACAGAGCTACTACTGACAGAGTGTGCGTGGGACTGGGTAGAAGTGTTTACCGTTAAGCAGGAGCTGGGTGACATCTCCAGGGTGCCCTGCCATTGTGGGGAGCATGTCTCATCTGTCAGTGCCTGATGAGTTTGTGCTGCACAGGCACGGCCTCGTGAGTCAGCCTGGCACGTCAACAACAGAGGAGCAAGCTGCTGTAGTGAGGCTGTGTGTAGACCACTACAGGCCAAACCAAACCACCTGACACACTGAAGACTTTTTCAGAGAAAACTAGGCCCAAAGCCAAAGTTAGCCAAAGTCTTGTCACTCTCTAACTTGCCATGCAATATGACTCAAAATTTCTGAACTCAACATACAATTGAAGTTGATTTCAGTTTTACTGACAGAATCAAAAGAACATGTCATTTGGATGTGAGCAATCCTTAATAATTCAATGTCTTTCATCAAGTAAAGTCAACTGTTCCCCACATAAGCAAAAAAAAAAAAAAAAAACGTCACCAAATGTGACAAATAAAACTGACAAATCTAGGCGCTACTGACTCACTACTACTCTGTTTTTAAAGAACAAAGAAGAAAAAAATTTCCTTTCCAGTGTCATTCGCACTTGACTTTACAATCTGCAGAGGAAGCAGAGGGACATGGTGAGGGCGTGGGGGTTTTGAAGAGTCAAAGTGAGTGTGCCACTGCCTCCATGATGATGATGACACATTTAGTACCATGTGAAACCGAGGCGTGCGCGGCTTTTAACTGGCACTGTTCACACAAGGAGCAAACCGACTTCCCGTTGACACTTGACAGGGAGGGTTTGACAGTATCACAGAAAACCCTCGCCTTGTGCTATGAAACAGCACACTGCTGCATTTTCACAAACAACACTGATTCAGTTTAACATCTGGAAGAACCCATTCATAATTTCCAAGTTTGTCAGTTTTGAAAATATTGTTGCAAAAAAAAAAAAAAAATTCTAGATTCTAGATTTTCCTTTATGGTCTAGGATGAAAAAAACATGTGACTAAGATCTGCTGTTAACAATGATTTGAGAACATCATTTCTCAAAAATTCTCTCACTATGTTAGATCTCAAATTCATTTATGATTTACTCATGAATGCCAACATCACACCTTTCAGATGACCTCATTCCTACCTTTGAGACAGGAACCACATTTTTAGAATTTGGTGATGGGCATGACTTGCATCAGGTAAAATAAGATGGATAGACAGCAGATTAAAACAGTTATGACAAACGTCTAAAGGTTATTATCATATGTGACGGTTTAGTAGGCAGGTTAGCGATCTCGCATTTGGCACAAGCCCCCCCCAATTACAGTGATGGCACACAACCTTCAACTGTGAATCACACCAAAAGAAGAGATGACAGAGGAAAACCCTGAGAAATACCAAATTTCCCACTGAGTGGCTTGGCCTCTAACGCATCTTGCTCTGAATGTCACAGGTTTTCACAGGAAACAGCATCTTTTTCCTCCAGCCCCACCTCACAAAAACGAAAAATCTGCAATGCCTTGTCTGCAGCCAATATCGGAGGTGACTGAAGCATCATGAAATCTGTAATATCATAAAATAACATTCAACAAATCATGTTGTGCCAAATGCTTAAACTGCACCAAATTAACAGATCACGCAGACAAAAGGAGACTTCTAGAAAGTACTTGTTACAGCCTTAAATGGAGGGTAATGAGCACTGTAAACTGGGGTTTTTTTTTTTACAAGACAACATTTTACAAGATAACACTGCAGGTCTCTGATGCTGCAGGGTATGTAACTGAAATGTTATAACACAGTCCTGACATTTAATTTGCTGAGATCCAGACACCTCAAATTGGCACATTATCTTGACAGGGGTTAATCGGGGGTGTTAACAAATTGGTTGAGATGTCTGTCAGTTTGCAGTTGTACTTCGAGGCTTAAATTTTTGTTTTTAATGCGACAGAAGAAGAATGCATGTGTGTCGGGTCATCAAGTTTCCAGCTTTTTATTGGAGCACATCAGAAGAATGCAGGCTGTGGTTGCCCCTGTGCAAGCTGTGCCTGTTCATCCACTTATAGCACACTGAGGAGAGGAAGTGGGCTCCTGATATGATCCGTATCAACAGCAAAGTGTATTATGCACTCGAGCAAAGTTCACCTCAAGCCCAAAGTAGCCCACAGCAAAGCAGTACTGACCAAAAAATATGTAAATGCACGATGCGAAAAAAAACAACAACACATTTCTCCACATTCCGTTGTCCTGATGCTGCACAAACAAACTAGCTCTTGTCGGACACACAGCGTTACACGTTTTTTAACTCCACATATCGGCACTTTTCTGAGGCACAGAGCTAGATGGTTAGCAGGTTGGTTTTGTTAATTGACTCACGGAAACTGTCAGCGCACAAATGTGTCCCAGTGTCTTTACAAGCTACACCGAGAAGCAGACAAGCGTTAGCTTCGCATGCTAGCTGCCTCTAACAGACGTCGCATCCACTGATTATAATGTCGCTTGGACGAACACAATTAGCCAGTTTCTCTTTGCAATGCGAATGGATCCATTAGCGGCCATGAATTACCAACTTGACTGGAGTTTCAGACTCCAGCTATTCAACCAGTTTCTGTCAATGAACGGCGTTAAAAAAAACCTATAACACTCGTGCACATCATGACCGTGGCCAAGCATGACGCATTCAAAATCCTCCAGGTGAAAAGGGCTACAGTTTAATACGGTACCCGGTTGACCCCCCTACAGAGACTGAGACATGGAAGCATGCTGTCAAATGTTGACAAGCTGTCAATGACAAGTGGATGGAAATACCTGGGACCTGTTGACTCCTCCTCCCGGTCCCCTCGGGCTGCTGGTGGAAGTTCTTCTTCTTCTTCTTCTTCTTCTTCTTCTTCTCTGCTGGTGGAAGTTCAGCCGCGCAGCTGTATTTCTCCGCAGTGTTACTCTTTTCAAAGTTTTCTACCGACACTCAAATCTCCAAACGGTGGCTCTCACGGGCGCTGGGTTAAATTAGCCCCCCCCCCCACCCGGCAAACCGTAGGTAAGAGGCGGCGAGCCGCTTTCAGAGAGCAGGCAAGTTTGGCACGGCTTTCGCAAAGGCAACCATTGCAGTCACGTTCTCTGGCTGTGAAATTCAACACCAGCTCTGACCCCGCCCCTTTCCTTTTATGGGGGCCAGTCCTCAAAAGTGGATGTCCTGCTCTCTCCAGATGTGCTCTCTGCTCCGTTGAGATGAGCGGCAGCGAGAAAAATGAAGCATTCCTTCAATTGCATATTTTTAAGTGTATCTCCTCCTTTCAGCTCTTTTAAGCCTCAATAAAATGCACAATACTCCCTTTTCTTTTCTCAGTCAGGCAGCCAAAGATAGATTTTTGTGTTGCCAAAGAACAACGGTAATACTTAACCTTGAATGTGAGGTTACATTCAATGTCTCCAATGTATGATTATGTAATAGGGATATTTTTAAAGTACAAATACAAATACACATTTTACACAAGCCTCACAACGTGTTTAATTTTGGCAAAACCCAGATGAAAAATCCTTTTAATTTTATTTTTGCAAGGAATAAGAAAGAATGCTTAGTGAAAAATGTAAGAATATCAAAACCAGTCATGCATCCATTACACAATTAATCACACTGCAAATATTTAGAAATAACTAGACATGCTACACATTTTTAGCTGTTCAGCAGCCAAATCTCATATATGACTTAAGCTTTACAGAAAGACTCCACAGAAAATCTGGGTTTCCTTACAATCCTTTCCCTTTTTTGTCAAGTTTAAAAAATTCTGGATAAAATGCCAACTCAACCTCATCATTCTCAGTCTCAGAAACTGTTTTTGTAGAATTCTTAGATATTCAAATATGTATGAAATTTTAAACAATCTAGCCCCTCCTCCATTGCGTGACTGTGCTTCCCCGTCCTGCTGAGAACACCATTAGAGCCTCTAAAATGTCTTCCATCAAAGACCGTACTGTACCCTTTTGTCACACTGCATTTGGGCAGTCAGCTTCTTCTGTTAAAGCTACCACCAAAGGCTGCAGCTCCATCAGTAGCTCTACAGATGCAAATTATACATGTGTCCAAGAGCAAACCAGCTGTGTGTTCACTGCACATTTTTTTTTAATATTACACACAGTCTAGTTTTTAAGTTTTTCTATAATCTACATCTAGTTAGAGCTACAATATATTATGTGCCTGCTGTTGTGTATGCCTTTTTGTTATTCCTCTTTTTGTGATGGTGTCATAACTCTGTGCATGTTTTTAATTTAAAAAGACTGCATGTGAAAATTAGCTCTCTAACTGTTGGCTAGTTGTTTTAATAGTGGATCCATGGTTTATTAAAATAAATATTTAATGTGAATAAATATGTGTGTGTGTGTGTGTGTGTGTGTGTGTGTGTGTGTGTGTGTGTGCATATAGCAGTGCATGCAAAGAAGTGCATGCGCTCGCGTGCAAGGGATTTGTGTGCCGGGGGAAGGCTCAGATTCTCTCCTGTCTCTCAGATATAACAGCTACACTCAATAGCTTTCCGCCCCAGAAAGCAAAGTTTTGTGACAGGTGGTAGATGTGAATCCCCTTGTCCCATATGATTGGACAAAAGGCCACAAGACAGCTAGTGACATACTTTGCCTCCAACGTTACCTCCTCGGTTGCTTTTTATCTTTTCCTGGGAGCACTGACACAGCTACAGAGAGAGTGCGAGCGACAGTATCCTCCTTGTTTCCCCTGCTGCCTTCAAGGCTTTCTTATACAAAAGGTGTGAGTGGCACTAAGCTGTGTCAGTTGTCACACATCTCAAGTGAGGAATGCTGTGTTGGTTGGGGGGGGGGGGGCATGCATACAAGTAACCATGGACTGAGGGAGTCGTCAGATGCTAAAAGCATGTACTGGTGGAAATAGTTGCTGTCATAACAGAATGGTTGAAGAGATGGAGCTGTCTTATTTCACCGACCTCTGACAGGTGGAACTGGGGCCCGGCATGTGTATAGCATGACTTCATGTAAACTGTGTAGGCTCGCCCTCGTTTACTCAACTTCAGTGTGGGGATTTGTATTGTGTAGCGTTGGGTTTCCTCTACATATCTCTAGGTTGGATAGTAAGGCCTCTGGGGTCTCCTCAGCCCAGCTGCATCCTCCACTTGTAGCCAGGTTTACACTGGAAGTTACTGGAGTTGAATCTTAATGGCTTTCCAGTCTCGTGTAGCTCGCCTCTACTCTGAGGGACCGATATAGACGGCATTTCAGCATGTACTGTACAGGCATAAGGACATGTCAAGCATAGTGAAAAGCCATGTGATGCATGTTCCATATGATGCTTCACATAGTCTCGATGTATGACAGGCTTGCTAATGCAGTGGCTTGAAAGGCACACGCATTCACTCTGTGTCTGGGTACTGTACAGACAGAAAATCACTTTGGACACCCTTTCTAATGCTGCCTTCACCATTTTCACGAATTTCAAGGAGGGGCAACAACACAAAGTATTAAATACAGTATACGTACAACACCAAGGAGGTTATGTTTTCCCCCATGTTTGTCTCTATGTCAGCAGGATTATCAAAAACTGAACCAATTCGCACCAAACTTGGTGGAGGGACGGGGCGAGGACCAGGGAAGAATCTGTTGAATTTTGTTGATCCAAAGTGGATCAAAGAGTTTTCTTCAATCACTTTACAAAAATTGCAAGAGTTTCTCAACCTTTACGTCATTGCCTCAATCAGACAAATTAATGCTGCCGAGATCTATGACTTTGCACAGATGGTGCAGATCTGGATAATACGTCGGATAATTTGGCCTTTGCGGTGGTAAGTGCTGTATGTCTATGCTTTTGGTTAGTAAAGCATATTGATTAGCGATGTTATAGCTAGATTCATTACTTCAGCGATTCCCAACCAGAAGGTCAGAATCCTTTAAGTGATGAGAACGTAAATACAAATAAAAAATGTTTATTTTTCCTTATTTGTTATGAATAGTTGGATCATTTTACCCATACTATCCGCTAGAAATGAATAAAACAGAGAAAGTCACACTTTGGTTGAAATGGGGTTGTGATGACGTCACAAGTTTACATTGCTTTGTTTTAAATAAAGAGTTTGACATTTTGGGAAATGCACTTGTTCACTTTCTTGTTGAAAAAAATCGATACCGCTCACATTTCTGTATGCCACTGTCAGCAGCTGGTTAGCTTAGCCTAGCATAAAGATGGGAAACAGGTGCAGCTGGTCTGGCTCTGTCCAACTCTAACAATGTTTGGCTACCAGTACTGATAAAGCTCACTAATTGATAGCCTAATTAGCGCATTATATCCTGTTTGTTTAATCTGTACAAAGTGTAAAAATGAAAAGTTGTAGTTTTACAGGAGGCTATGTGCTGGATTTTTCAGATAGTAAAGTTGGGTATATTTCGTCACCTTTGGACAGAGCCAGGCTCGTGGTTCCCCCTATTTCCAGTCTTTATGCTAAGCTAATCTAACTGGCTGCAGGCCGTAGCTACAGACTTACCATACAGATACTGTATCTAACTATGCAAGGCAGCAAATAAGCCCATTTCCCAAAATGTCACCAGCCCAGAAGGCTGATAACCAGTGCATCACTTAATACAGACAGACTCAGAGATTTTTTTAAAGGCATAACATCATGCGTTCTGAGTGGCCTGACAGAGCTGCCTAAATCATTTGATTCCCTCCTATGAAACCCATGACATAAAATAGTCCTGGTAGATGGTTGTTGTTACAGGACTGTAGTGAAGTGTCTTTCTCATGTTTCATTTGACAAGGCATCTGGAGAGCCCCTCAGCAGGTGCTCAGTTTCCGCCTCTAAACGCCGGGTGCCTATTTACTGTCCAGTGTGAAAGTCCAGTGCTATTTCCAAAGTGTTGTAACATTAGCCAGCCTGATGAATGCTTTCACCCCCAGCATGGGGCCACATACCACATGTCACAGCCTGGTTCACAGAAAAAAAAAAGAGGGGTGGCAGAGACGAGGGGGGCCGTTCCTCTGCGTAGGGTGTCACTCACACCCAAGAGAAACATTTCCAGTTCCCCAAATGTCAGTGGACAATTACAGTGGGGCATCTAAAGCACCGGGGCAACATGAGAGCCCTGGGGCCTGACGGCAGAAAGGCCAGCAGTCTAGCAGCCTTTCTTGGATATACATTTGAAGACGATCCCAGACCCGGTGTAAGACAGAACCGTGAAGGTGCCATGGCTTCGTGGTCAAGGAACTCAGTGGATGGTGACTGAGTTCCTTGACTTTTAATTCGTCCAGTCTGCTGCTGCCTTCTTAAATCCACACATTAATTTTGGAACTCCAAGCAACAAACTATTCATCATGCACTCTGCAACTCCCTTTTAATAGCTTGTCAAAAATAGTAGAGTATAATGGTGAAAGCATCAAGGAGCCACCATGGAAAGCACTTGGCAGCAAGGCTGAAGGCTACATCATTGGTCTTATATAATAGAGCCTCTCCGGATATATCACAATAAGATAAAGATATCACACCATTGTAGTGCTCATAAGTAGCTACCTTGCTGGTGGCTGAGTGTGCCACCGGTGTCTGTAAGTGTGTCTGGACAGGCGTGCTGAAAGGCTACATAACCCACTCATGTTGGTTCATTTTATGGTGCGAGGTTGTGAAGACTAAAGAAGAAATGAGCAAGGGGAGGAAAGAGAGCGCCAATGAGATCGTATCAGCCGCATGGAAACAGTTAGCCAAGCCCCAAAGCCTCCTTTGAACTGCAAATGGCTGTTAAGGAAGAGCTTTCACTCAGAACACATTTGAATAACATGCCACCAACATGCAGGACAACACAGAAACACACGTTTTACACACACACACACACACAAACTCACACAGCACCACCACCCCTGCTGCTGCCACACACAGGGACAGCCCTGCAAACCCACCCATATCCCTACCTAATCTCACCTGCAAGAGAGAAAACCCATTATACAGTTTAATTTTCTCTTTCTCATTTTTTCCCCTCCTGGCGAAAAAAAAAAAAAAAAAAAGATGATTTTTCAAACCTCTGACAGCCGAGCCTTTTGCAGGATTTAGTCCATCTGAAAACATGTGGTAAGCCTTGTGGAATGTTTCAAATGATTCCCAGATGTGGGCCGCAGACAGGTTTAACCCATTCTTTTCCCGCTCAGCGGCAGGGAGGAGGTATAAAGGCGGCCTTGCCGGGAGAAAGTCTGAGCAGTATCAAAAAACTTTTATCCCTCTCCGTCGATTTTTGTTACTTTCAAAGCATTAGGGCTCACTGAACTGTGGCTTAATGTAATTTGCCGTAAAGCTAAAAATGGAAGTCCCTCTTATGCTGCATTACCCAAGAATAAAGAATGTGAGAACACTGCTTTTTCCAGATGACTCAGCAATCGCAGGGACCTGACAAAGATAAGAAAAACACCTTTATGAGGGACAATTCATATTCCTGACACGGTTAACTTCCCTCTGCATTGCTCAACACACTATTTTCTTTGCTTTTTTTTTTCCCCCGCTGCAAAGCAACCTGTAACAAAGCAGAACATTTCTTGCGTATCAGCAACGTCTCTGAAAGCTCTGCTGAGCTTTGCCAGTGCCATATAAAAGAAATACAAGAGTCAAGCTTTCTTAATGCTTCACTTGAACTTCATCATCATTGTTTACAGGGTATGATTACAGTGGGATTCAGTGGCTGGATCGTTTTATGAAGGACGTTGTTGTTGTAGTAACCCTCCCAAAGATGGCGGTTTTGATGAGATAGGGAGGGAGGTAACAGAAGAGCCAAGCTAGTAAACGGGGTGGGGAGAGCGAGCCGCTTGATATCCTATGAGCAACAAACTCAAGTGACCCCATTCCCTGGTCTCCCTCGCTATCTCCAACTCTGTCGTTCCCTCCCTCCGCCTTTTAGTCTCTTTCTTTCTCTCTCTCTCTCTCTCTCTCCTTCCCTCTCTCTCTTTCACCAGCCTAGCCAACTGTGAAGCAGTTGTCCGACACGCCCGTCGGCCGGCTAGCCAGCATTTTGGACTGAGTCTCATTATACGCAATCATAACAGACAGAAAGGGTACATGCAGACAACTGATAGAAGTGCACTAAAATTGAGGGCAGAGGAGAGTGGCAGGCAGTCACTCCGAAAGCAAGTTGGTGAGCAAGCGAAGAAAGAGGAGAGGAGCAGTCAGAGAAATAGTGATAGATAGGGAATACTCTTCTGCTATGAGGCTCTTAGCAGGATACCATAGGCCATATGAGGCCAGAGCAGGCTGGGAAAGATTGTTACTGCTTTGAGCTTCCACATGTGAATGCACCGCAAAACCCCCTCTCCCTTTTTTTTTTTTTTGCCTCCCTCCCACAAGCCTCCCTAAGGAAAGACCAGTGTTTTAAAAGAAGCACAAACAACTGCCAACTCCAAATTCTGCTTTTTATTTCTGAAAGGGAATCAGGCATGGGCTGCTTATGCTTCCTTATCCACGCTGTGTTGCAAGTGGCCTGATGCTCTGTTACTCAGGTCACCCATTAAGACAGAGCGAGTTTCTGAGGCCTGGGATCGTATCCAGAAGGGATTAGGCTAAATGTGCAATAGGGTCATATTTGTGTATCTTTCATTTCCACCTCTTCCCATCAAATATCCGCTGTTCTTGTTATCTAGCAGCTTCAACACAGAGTTCTGGAGGTCAAAAAATAAGATCATAATTACCGTGACTTTGAGGTCAGGAGTTATCTTCAATACACAGTGTGACATTTTGGGAAATACCTTTATTCAGTTTCTTGCTGAGAGCATGAAAAGATCAACACTGCCATGTCTGTGCATTAAGTATGTAAGTAGAGCTGTAAGTCATTGAGGTTAGCTTAGCATAAAGACTGGAAACAGTTGGATACAGAGAGCCTGGCAAACACAATACACCTCTCAGCACCTCCATGCTAACCTTTAAACACACTTGGCTCGTTTGTATAATTATCTCTGTATTTTCATATTTACCATATCAACATGAAAGTGGTACTGATCTTCTCATTTGACTCTCTGTATTATAATCAACGTATTTCTCAAAATGTTGAACGATAAAGCTGACGGAGCTGTTATCAAAACAAAATCTTATATCTTCACCTCTGGAACATCTAAGCCAAACAAACAAGTCATATGATACTGTCATGTAACTCAACATGAATGAGACATCTCTCCCAAACGAACCACCTGGCAGCCTCCGCCCGCACAGCGCCTTTATACCCACACATAAGGTTATGTTACACCCTCTCCCTCCTGCTGCGTCCTCCATTTCGGATCATCGGGGTGCCAGTCGCCAACATGTTCCCCTTCCCAGCATCTCATCAGAGGAAACCCAGAGAGTATGTCCCTTTAATTAGACCGCCCGTGAAAATAATGGTGCATTAATGACATTTCTATGGGGGCCAATGAGCTGGAACAACAGAGGAAAGACTAAATCACAAATCAATTCCAACAAATGTAATTAAGGCTTAATTAGCCTCCAGGGTGTCACTGGAATGCCACGAAGGGGATGATGTGGAGGAGGAGAGAAAGAGAGAGGGGAAGTGAAAAAGAAATCTGGAGAAAGTGAGATCGTCATGGGTCATGACAACAATGTCCGCTCTTTTTGCAAGGATCACCGGCTCTATAACCTACTGCATGTATAACGATCATAAAGGACATACTACATTTATTGTGTGTCATGCTCTGCTATCATAACATGACTCAATGCTCTCAATGCTTTGATTAAAGTCATAAGAAATGCTAGCCTCTGCATGCTAAATGTGTGGCTCTTGGCACGTGCCTGTGCGGTTTTAAAGGGGAGGGCTGATTTAAAGGCAACACTTCCAGTGTGGAGCCACACAGCTAGTGCTGGGTAGAGAAGTGCTAATTCTCTATAAAAACAGCAGCATGTACGGTTAAGCCCAGCAACATTCTGGTGTTAAAAAGAAAGCAAGGAGGGGGGGAGAAAAAAACAACAGAGGGGGAAAAAAAAAGAAATGCAAAACCGCAGGGAGGCTTGGAGAGGACTGGCCTGCCTCGCTGGATGCCAGATCACACAAACACAGACTCTTGCGCCAATAAATGAGCTTCATAAACTGCAATTAAAACCCTGGGCACTAATTTAGTGGAAATGGCAGCCTGTAAAAAGCGAAGAGTGTTAGAGAAAGGAGGAGAGGAGGGAGAGAGGCAGAGAAGGGGAGAAGTGGGAGTTTCTGGACTTTTCTTCCTTTTTTTTTTTTTCATCCCCTGCATTAATGCAAAACACACCATGCTCATACTCTTTCCTGGCTTGTACCACACACATGCAGAAACAGACACACAGAGCTGCTCACTTTAATACAGGAAAGTGTAGAATCTACACACACACACACACACACACACACACACACACACACACACACACACACACTGCCTTCCTTCCACACTTCACAAACACACACATTCACCTCACACATACACCTTAACCCTCTGAAGCAGACAGGCAGGTCTGTCATACCAGAGGTGTTGGGGGTGGACTGGACACGGCTGATGGGAGACATCTGCCTTGGCTGGCTATCTATCTGGGTCAAAAGACTATAGAATGAGGTGTCAGCATTGTGATGAAACAGCGCACACACACAAACACACAAAGGTGCAAGCCGGGAAAGAACCCACTTCATAAGCACATCTTATCCCCACCAAACCAGCAGAGAGCACAGTCTGAACCATCGAGTGACACTGATACAGTCGTCAGGTCTGTGTGTGTACGCTGCAATGAACGCGGCTGTAATGGGGGACGAGTGGTCATGTCACGCGACGCGGTGCAACTCTGTTAGATAACGTCGTAAAGGCCTCCGGTCGCTGCAGCGCCGAGTGACAGTGTAACGTCAGAGGCCGGACAGCAGTGTCGCTGCGTGTGAATTCTTTGTAAACCAACAGCAGCGATTCCTTCGCACAGGATGGGTGGTTTCAACACCTCTTCCTGGTTAAGATTACTGCTGAGTATCGTCTGACCTTGAGCTGGCTCGTCCTCTCCTCCTTTAAGACTGATCATAAGCTGGGGCTTTAAATGTGATTCAAAGAAGTTGCACTGTCAACTTCTTCAAATGTCAGGAAAATGGAAAACACAGCAGTATTATCAACAAAAACAACCCCCATATTACACCTGTAACCACAGGTACGAAGCGTGGCGAGCTTTTATGAATGTTATACATGTATGTGTAAGTAATCTTTTCCAACGCCACCATAATGGCCCCAAACACGCACTGCACCATATCCCTGAGAAGGCAAAACATACACAGGAACTAAGTAAGCAGTGTAATCCCTGTGCCCTGTTGCCTTTTTTAATTGCTTATTGATTTCTATGTCATGCTGTGACAAAAACAGGGGAAACAACATAGGAAAACCTGGAAGTGATGAGAAGTGAGAGGTGCAATGCATGGCTGAGCAGGAGACTGTCTCGGTGGGCAGCAAATGTAAAGTGAACTGTGGTCGAGAGTAAATGAAGGGGATTTTTTAAAAACACGCCCTGAGCTTGCTCACAGAAGGGGTCCGCTTTTAAAGCAAGCTATTATTTGTTTAATATAGGCTTCTAAAGAAAAAAAGTTCTAGTGGCAAGAAATTGAAGAGGGCTAACTGAGAAAAGTATGTTTGTCCTCAGCTGCCAATCTGGGCATCAAGTATGTGTTTCTTTGTAAAAGAGAAAAACAACATGAGCTTGGCGACGGAAGTTTGCGGTTTAAGCTTTTATCACTACTAGAATCTTCTGCTCTATCTATTCTGGGTTTCCTGTGAAAGTCACCATTACGCTAATGTGCCCTGGATGACTCGCTGCACAAGCCGTTGAAATAAAATACAGTTCAGCGTACTCTCAGGAAAATGTAAAGAAGTACCCAGGCTGATCTATTAAATGAATACAACATATTAAATAAGCAGGGTTCTCATTGTGATGAGCAAAATCTAATAACTGTTCTATTGCGAGAGCGCTGTAGGTTCATGTTTTTGAGATCAAAGGAATTTAAGAGGAGATTTTATCACATCATGTACTTTCAACGCCCTCACTGGAGAAAGTGCTTCCTTTAGATGAAAAACAACATTTAGTTCGGCAGTGCTAAATTACTGATCATTAGTGATGGAAGTCGGTTGAAGAGCCGCCGCAGCTGTGAAGTGACTTTAGCGTTTTTATTTGAAGATAATTATGTTAATGCATAAGAGCAGACGTTCACCAGTCAGTAGTTTCAGTCTGTGTATTGAAACTCTGACTCGCTGTCACTGTGACTCATGCATGCAGACACAAATGGGAAATGATACCCACATATAATGATCAGTCAGGATCAGATGTCGCTCATCTGTGACTCCTGCTGCTTTTCCCAGGGCTACATATACGAGAGCGGTGGCACACGAGGCCGACAGCAACAGGGCAGCGAGGAGTGACCGTAATCCTCAACTGTCCCCCTGTGATCCACGAGGAACCTGCTGCTGATCTGATCCAAATGAGGCGGAGAAGGAAAACTCCTTCCCTTGATCTCTCTCTGCAAGAGACCTGCAGCAGTGTGCATGGTATTATTGCACAACTATGATTGTGGCTCCAAGGACGGGCATTTAAACACAGTGACCGTACAGATTTCAGTCTAGTAATACCAGGACTAATGTGTAACTGTTTGATACTTGGTTGTTGTTGTGTACATAGTAATGGGACATCTCTGTCCTTTGTACAGAAGATTGGTGGAAGTGGGTATCAAATCTAAATAAATGACCAAACAGCAAATATTAAACACGTGTTGATTTGTTCAGCAGATTTGAATCCTGCTCTTTTTGCCAATTGTTTTTTTATATTATGTACAAGGGCACACCGACTATTAATACCCTTGAGTTGAGTTAATTCAGAAAAACACTGCTGTCTCTGCCAACAGCAGTGCGGTTTGTCTGCGTGTCTATACTGGGTGAAGGGAAGAGGAAGTATGGTTTCTTGTTTACAGCTACTTGCTTTTTATGTGAATTCACACAGTTGCTAGATAAATATACGTATATATGTAAGTATTGTGATATTTCCGAACCAATTCTTTCTCAGACCTATCAATATGAAGCACCCAAAACTGGCAGGATACCACTGTAGGCTGCAATAATCTAAATTAGCTTCTAAATGAAAATGTCCCGCGCTGACAGTTAATTTTTCTAAAGCCGTGTAAGATGTGTTAACTCACACTACACTTTTTAATCAGCCTGACTGCAGCCAAAGAACCTGCGACTCCTCTGCTCACAGCGCGCAGGTTCATGCGATCGGCCACGACGACGAGCTCGCTGAACGTAAACACCACGTATAAAGTTGGTTTTGCCCGGTGACAGTTCCAATAAAGTTTCCAAACGAGACGACCGCATCCCCAGTGTTGGCAAAAGAGAGAAAGGCAGCATTACATTGTGCGATTCTACAATGAACTGATGAATGGTGCTGTGGCCCTGAGAGCTCAACGCACTGCAACCTAAGAAAACACATGCAAAGAGACGAAACACAAAGAAATTCAGAAAACATCTTCATCAGTCTGACAACACTTGCACGGCAAATACTCACAACACAACCAAATACACATTTGCAGTGCATATGTTGTCAAATTGATGAAGATGTGTTTTGAATTTATTTGTTGTTTTGACCCTGTTTTCTTGAGCTGCAGTGCGTTGAGCTCTCAGGGCCACCGTAGCGTGCAGAGCAAGAAGAAAAAAAGAGTAATATGGAGCTGCAGATGGCTGGAAGATGCAGACAATATTGTCTGTTCTCCAGTGATGTTCAGTTTATTATATCACAGCAGTCTCGACACATCATATGAATTAATGTTTAAACAAGCTCAGTACAGTTTGTAACAGATTTGTGACAGCAGCCATGTGGTAACTTGGATTGTGCAACTGCTCACACAAGACTTGCCGACCAAAATTGCTGACATGATGTAAATCCAACCAACCTGGCTCGAATTCGACCCGATTCTAAAATTAGTTTGGGGAGACAGATTTGGAGCTAAAATTGGGCCGAATGATTACAGTGTCTGTCCAGTATTATAGTTTGATAGCTTAGATACCAGAGCTTGAAAGTGGTCTACCCTGTGAGGTTACTGGCATTGTACTTAAGCCAGTGATGGAAATTTGTTCTACATTGGCAGGATGGCCACAATGTAATTGTAATGATCATAATATCTCCAAGAAGAGTGGAAAAGAGTGGCAAGATGTGTGAAAAACGGATGGGTGCTGGGACGGATGATCAGATGATGCATAAGCACCCCGATGGTGTGATGGACAGACAGATAGGCAAAAGGGGGAGTGTATTATCAGGTTGGAACAGTGCCTTGTGTCCATGTTAATCCACAACCTGTCTGAGCCGCTCACTATGCCAGAGCTGATTAGGAAGTACAGTTTAATAAGGGCTAACCTATAGTGGTGTTGTGATGAGGTTGTAAAAACAGTGAGGGAATATGAAGCCCGCCACAGGAGGCAGGCGTGACTGTTGCATCCGGAGGTAGCCAGATGTGCTTGGAGCTCAGTGACAGGCACAGAGATTAAGGTCGCACTGTCCTGGCTGGATTAGCGCCAGGCGCTACATGATGCTAATGGGCTGGCAGTGCCAGGCAGAGTGGAGGCATAGGTAGGCTGGCAGATGTCAACACAAGGCTTTTATGTCTGTGCGCGGGCCCTCCCTTCACACAGCTCCCCATCCCCGCTGTATGCCAACTTTACTCTACCCAAACAGATGAGTGATGATATAAGAGGTCTGGCAGCAGCATTCAGGGTTACGAAAGAAGCCGCAGCACCCAAAGGTCCCAACCTTTTGATCTAGTGGTGGATAGAGAGTTGGCCTTGCTTTACTGTAGTCTCTGCATTCTCTTTTCTCATTTCCTGTCACTGTCGCTTTTCTTATATCACCCTCCCCTGACTTAAAAAAATAAATGTTTTATTCTCAAACAAGGAAAAAGGCTTTGCCAGATCTATGAAAAGACATATAATGGGTGGACATGAGCACCCGCACAATCTAATGCAATTCAGCGTAATAGCCCTGCAATAAAAACTAATATTGTGAACTTTATTATGCTTTTATTGTTAAAACTGCATCAGAGAGGCTCTGATTTAGTCTGTGAGACCAGGTGTTACATGGTGCTGTGTCTGCACCCTCTAGAAGTAGGTAGGTGAAGGCACTGAAGCTGGAGCAGGGCGGAGAGATAACTGTATGTACAGAGGACAAACAGCAAAGATGTAACAAGTGAACAGAAGCATACGTAACTTAATAAAATATGCAATGCAACTCATATCAATGCAATGCAATACTTTCCCGTTGTTGTTTACCGGGAGATAAGCTTTTACTTTATTGTGTTGTACTTGTCTTATCACTTTTAAAATGATGCTACACAACTCCTTGCAACAAAACAAAACAATGTTTTTAAATTATTTTCAGTATCATAACCTGTCAATAAATATTGCGTTTGATCTAATAAAATGTTGGAAAATAGTAATAAAATTCATCAATATAAAATCATCAATTCCTAGAGTGACTTCCTCAAATAGCTCGTTGTGTCTGACTAACGGCCCATAAAACCGAAAATATCTTATTCACAATTATATAAAAAGTGAGAAACACATTTCAGACGCTCCAATCAGCAAATATCTGAGATTGCTGTTTGATAAATGACTTCTTCTTAATGTCAACAAATTCCGGACTTAAAACTGACAAAACATTGGTTTGTCACGCTTATTTTTATTCATTTATTTTTTAATGCTGGGTAATTGTCTAAAACATCTGGGCACTGTAGTTTTTAGTGAATGTTAATCAAACAGGGGTAATTCATGCATTTGTAGGGGACTATTCGCACTTATCGCAGATTAATATACACCTGGATAATATATATAGGATTGAATCAAAAGTGTATGTGACAGATAGTGTATGCGTTCATGGTAATGCAACAATTTTACTCATGTTTTACACTGTTTTTTTTTTGACAATTAACTTGGCTGCACATGCAATACTGACTAGTAGGGTCAGTTAATTGTTGGTTTTGGTCTTTTTTTTCTTCATAATTCAAGAAACATATATCACAAGCCTTATCCTTTAAAAGATACCAAACCAGATTATGTATTTATTGATATTCTGTCAACTAATCATTCAAGCCCTACAGAATATCATACAACAGAAACACAGGAAACAGGCAACATACAAGAGCACTGAAGGCAGCACAGCAGACAGAGAACTGGCCGAGCAGGCAGGCAGACGGCAGGCAGGCTAGCTCCTCCGGGGAATGGCTGGAAACGGGAACATGAGTCCACATTTCTAGACAGTGACTGGCCTAGTTTCAGGAATACAGTCCATGCTCTCTGTCTCTCTCTTTCTATTCTGTGTCTCTCTTCACCGCCACATTGGAGCAGCCAGACAAATCATGCAAAGTCAACATCAAAGTTTGCTCTCAAAGGTCACTGGATCTCTCATTGAAACAGTCGACCTCTGTGCTGCTGGAGGGAGGAGGTGAGCTGATGAAGGCAGCGCTTTTGGAAGCTGGATGTCATTACTTTTTCTGTGTTTTTATTTTATCCTCTCTTCCCTCATCCCCTGACCTACCACCCCTCCATCTACACATCTCATTATTTTTTGATATCCCCCTCCTTTCCCATCCCTCTGTACCCCTCCCTCACTGTCTCTCTGTCAGCCACTCACTTCCCCTCACTTGTCCTGTTTTAAGGAAATGGGCTTGTCGGAGTGGAAAGCCGGCCTGTCGCTTGATATTATGGCCATTATAGCACCAGTGGAGTGACACAAGGTGTGTGGAGTTGAGAAAAAAAAAACCCCAACTAAATCAGACCAAATGGCTACATTAGCTCTCTTTCTCTCCGTCTTCCTTGCTTCTCTGTCCATCCCTCAGGACAAGCGCGAACACTGAGATGCTTGGAACAAGAGCGAGAGAGAGGCCGAGTGGAAGAAGGGCTTAGAGGGAAAGAGAAATGAGTTAGCACAACCGTTAATAGAGAGAGGAAGGAAAGAACGTGAGAGACGGAAAGAGAGTCTTTGGAGCGAACTGTAATCCAATAACAGGTCTTGTGAAAAGACACGCAGACAATAAAAACTCCAGAGAGGTTATGTGGGGACTCAGCCAGATATATAGAGCATGTCCAGTTGGCAGAAAAGGATGATGGGACAGAGAAGGGAAAGAGAGAAGGAGTGGAGGAGAGGAGGACAACAGGTTTGTTCATTTTTTTAATCCCCTAAAGCCCCCCCCCACCTTGGATCTGTTCATCCCAATCTTTCGCTCCAGTAGAAAGTCACCTCCCCCGACTACACTATGATAAGATTTCCCTGGAGAGAGTCAGATGGTACCATTCCAACCCCCCCCCCTTCACCTCCTTTCCTCTACTTTATCTGTTTTAACCCTCCTCTCTGTCACTCGCCGAGTCCCTCTCTCCTCTTCCTCTCTCCCAATCATATCACTCATTCCCACCGCACTGGTGTGTGAAGAGCACAGGGGGAGAAACCTCCACCGAGGCGCCTCTTAAGTATTCAAGGTCACTGCTTGACAAAGCGTATGCTGCAGCGCGTGGAGTGTTTCACAAGGCATGTGATGTTTTGTAATATTTGATGTGCTTCCCCACAAATCTGATAGTGTGTTCTCGCACGTGTGACTGTGTGTGTCTCTGTGCGTGTATGTGTGTGTGTGTGTGTGTGTGCAGTTTGCAAAACAGGATGACCTGTGGACAGGGTGTGTCTCAGCAATGAAAGTGTTTACACTCTTTTCTGTTCCAACATCATCGCTCTTTCTTAAGACCGAGTTGAGTCATACGGATTTATTTGCAGTTTGTCAAATTGGCATGTTTTCACATATATCTGATGTCTGGTGAGAACCTTGTATCTCCACAATGGTGACTTGACAGGAAGGAAACTATCTTCAGCTTGATAGTTGCATAAACCGAAAGATTAGATGGTGTTTCTCAACCCTGGAGGAGGTAGTGATCCTTAAACTCATATCCTGCACTCTCGACCCTTGTTTCCTGTCTCCCTCTGTACTGCAGGCTATGGCAAAAAAAATAATTCCCAATAAAATAATTTTAATCTGCTCTGCTTTAGGCTCAACCTGCATCTCAGCAACGTTTTACTGAACGAAACGGAAACAAAATATAATATGATGCAATAAAAGACAAACAACTATCTATCACGAGTGATGGAAGTAATAGAAGACTCACTCACACTTATTTCGACACACATTGTGCTTGACAGTGATGTACGGTCTGCGGCCATCAGCCAAGCTAACATTGATCAGGTCTGGCTGCCAGCGGACCCTCAAATCAATCATGTCCATTGATCCAACGCCATGGGAAAGAATGTGTGTGTGTGTATTGGGGAATGTTTGTTGTTGCGGGCTATAAAGAATATGATATTACTGTAAGGTTAAAATTAGAGGAAAATCAATGGTGATTTACAAGGAGCGCAAGCAAAGGAAAAAAAAAGAAGAAGAACGTGTTCTCCACTTACTCAATAAAACAGCATGGGCTATACAAGGCCTTCAGCGTGAACGATACTAGCACAGACCAAGGCTGAGCCAAGGTCTCTATATACTGGATATATGCTGCACAAAGTTTTAGTGCAGTTCACTTCTTTATTGACAATAATAACACAAGTACAATGTCAGTGAGCTCGGTACATGAGGTCCCTCACGCTGAAATTTTATTTAATAAAAATAAAGCAATAAAACTAAGGTTATTTACTCTCATACTTGTTACCACATGGCAAATGTGCCTCTTCATTCATCATTACTCATCTAATTTGGGTTTGTTCAGGTCAGGCTCTTAGGAAAACTGCAAGTTTACCTCACATATCCTCTTATCCTTTAAAGATCAGATTGAAGGCAATGGGATAAGACTAAAGCATTGGCTCCTCTATGGATCTGTCACCAATCCTAATCAATTCTGATCTACTGGGGATGAATGAGAGAGGAGGGGTGAGACATCCCAACATGCCAAATGACAAACAGCAGAAAAGTAACGTGAGGATTTTATTAGTATAACTGAAAAAAGAACAGTTTCATGTGCTCTGGCTGGTGATTGTGAATACTGATCATCCAGCCTCCCACCCTGGAACAGAGATCAGAGCAGATGAAGACGAAGGAGAGAGAGCAAAAAGAGTGGGAGAAAGAGAGAGAGTGGGAGAGACATGGCCCCAAGACCTGAGTGTGTTTTTTTTTGAGACTCTCCCTCAACACTTCCCTCCGTTTCTGAACAGTCTGCCCCAGTAGAGCTGGAGATGTTTGACACAGACACGGCGATAAAAGGCGAAATAAAGAGAAATAAATGTTACTGCGGGTGGGATGAAAGAGAGAGGGATAGAATGAGCGTAAAAGAGACAGAGAGAGAGAGAGAGAGAGAGAGAGAGAGAGAGAGAGAGAGAGAGAGAGAGGGAGGGGGAATAAAATACAAATGATGGCATGCTTGTGGAATGGAGCACACTCCTGCTCTTCTTATCTATATGGGGGAAGAGAGGAGATGCGAGCATTGTATCCACAGTTTCACACTGGGACCAAAACATAAAAAATCAGACGGAAGGAAAGAAGAATCCCCCGCCCACCCTCCCCAAAAAAAGAAAAAAGAATTAGAACATGAAGAGCCTGCTTTTATGGTTTAAGAACAATGTCCTGCATTCTTTCTCTTAACCACAAAACTGCAAAGGCACTTACGCTTCAGTGTACACACACTCATACACACACACACAGACACACACACACACACACACACACACACACACACACACACAAATAAAGGCATTTGCACACACCTCTTTCAGAACACATAAATGCAGGCATCCGCACACACATGTTCGCGCGCATAGGTTCACACACACAGACCAAAAAGGCACGTTACACATGAAAGGATGTGGT
>NW_019522685.1:294072-294165 GCF_002814215.2 Seriola lalandi dorsalis | reverse complement strand
GGGTGGGTAGGGATGAAGCAGGGCACAAGGGGGTGGGGGGTGGCTGGTGTGTTGTGTTGGGCCAGCGCAGGGCGGCTGTTCAGAGTGTGTGTC